>NC_059211.1:11583683-11883683 GCF_020615455.1 Coregonus clupeaformis | reverse complement strand
CCTGGCTCAACATATAGAGTCCCAGAGCCAGGGTGTGACACTTTGTTGCGAAATAGGAAGCCGATTCTAGATTTAACTTTGGATTGGAGATTCTTAATGTGAGTCTGGAAGGAGAGTTTACAGTCTAACCAGACACCTAGGTATTTGTAGTTGTCCACATACTCTAGGTCAGACCCGTCGAGAGTGGTGATTCTAGTCGGGTGGGCGGGTGCCAGCAGCGTTCGATTGAAGAGCATGCATTTAGTTTTACTAGTGTTTAAGAGCAGTTGGAGGCTACTGAAGGAGTGTTGTATGGCATTGAAGCTCGTTTAAAGGTTTGTTAACACAGTGTCCAATGAAGGGCCAGATGTATACAAAATGGTGTCGTCTGCGTAGAGGTGGATCTGAGAGTCACCAGCAGCAAGAGCAACATCATTGATATACACAGAGAAAAGAGTCGGCCCAAGAATTGAACCCTGTGGCACCCCCATAGAGACTGCCATAGGTCCAGACAACAGGCCCTCCGATTTCACACATTGAACTCTATCTGAGAAGTAGTTGGTGAACCAGGCGAGGCAGTCATTTGAGAAACCAAGGCTATTTAGTCTGCCAATAAGAATGCGGTGGTTGACAGAGTCGAAAGCCTTGGCCAGGTCGATGAAGACGGCTGCACAGTACTGTCTATTATCGATCGCGGTTATAATATCGTTTAGGACCTTGAGCGTGGCTGAAGTGCACCCATGACCAGCTCGGAAACCGGATGGCATAGCGGAGAAGGTACGGTGGGATTCGAAATGGTTGGTGATCTGTTTGTGAACTTGGCTTTCAAATACTTTCGAAAGGCAGGGCAGGATGGATATAGGTCTGTAACAGTTTGGATCTAGAGTGTCACCCCCTTTGAAGAGGGGGATGACCGCGGCAGCTTTCCAATCTCTGGGGATGTCAGACGTTACGAAAGAGAGGTTGAACAGGCTAGTAATATTTCAGATATTTAATTTGAAGTCAAACCACATGGTTTTCTTTGCAGCAATCCGACCATGAAGGCCTGATTCACACAGTCCCCTCTGAACAGTTGATGTTGAGATGTGTCTGTGACTTGAACTCTGTGAAGCATTTATTTGGGCTGCAATTTCTGATGCTGGTAACTCTAATGAACTTATTCTCTGCCATTCCTGTGGTGGTCCTCATGAGAGCCAGTTTCATCATAGCACTTGATGGTTTTTGCGACTGCACTTGAAGAAACGTTCAGTACTTGAAATGTTCCATATTGACTGACCTTCATGTCTTAAAGTAATGATGGACTGTCGTTTCTCGTTGCTTATTTGAGCTGTTCTTGCCATAATATGGACTTGGTCTTTTTCAAGGAATATCAAATCTAAAATATATTTTGATTTATTTAACACTTTTTGGGTTACTACATGATTACACGTGTTATTTCATAGTGTTGATGTCTTCACTATTATTCTACAATATAAAACATTAAAAAAATTAAGAAAAACCTGAATGAGTAGGTGTGTCCAAACTTTTGACTGGTAGTGTATATATATATATATATATATATATATATATATATATATACACTGCTCAAAAAAATAAAGGGAACAATTAAACAACACAATGTAACTCCAAGTCAATCACACTTCTGTGAAATCAAACTGTCCACTTAGGAAGCAACACTGATTGACAATAAATTTCACATGCTGTTGTGCAAATGGAATAGACAACAGGTGGAAATTATAGGCAATTAGCAAGACACCCCCAATAAAGAAGTGGTTCTGCAGGTGGTGACCACAGACCACTTCTCAGTTCTTATGCTTCCTGGCTGATGTTTTGGTCACTTTTGAATGCTGGCGGTGCTTTCACTCTAGTGGTAGCATGAGACGGAGTCTACAACCCACACAAGTGGCTCAGGTAGTGCAGCTCATCCAGGATGGCACATCAATGCGAGCTGTGGCAAGAAGGTTTGCTGTGTCTGTCAGCGTAGTGTCCAAAGCATGGAGGCGCTACCAGGTGACAGGCCAGTACATCAGGAGATTTGGAGAAGGCCGTAGGAGGGCAACAACCCAGCAGCAGGACCGCTACCTCCGCCTTTGTGCAAGGAGGAGCAGGAGGAGCACTGCCAGAGCCCTGCAAAATGACCTCCAGCAGGCCACAAATGTGCATGTGTCTGCTCAAACGGTCAGAAACAGACTCCATGAGGGTGGTATGAGGGCCCGACGTCCACAGGTGGGGGTTGTGCTTACAGCCCAACACCGTGCAGGACGTTTGGCATTTGCCAGAGAACACCAAGATTGGCAAATTCGCCACTGGCGCCCTGTGCTCTTCACAGATGAAAGCAGGTTCACACTGAGCACGTGACAGACGTGACAGAGTCTGGAGACGCCGTGGAGAACGTTCTGCTGCCTGCAACATCCTCCAGCATGACCGGTTTGGCGGTGGGTCAGTCATGGTGTGCTCCATGTGCTCGCCAGAGGTAGCCTGACTGCCATTAGGTAACGAGATGAGATCCTCAGACCCCTTGTGAGACCATATGCTGGTGCGGTTGGCCCTGGGTTCCTCCTAATGCAAGACAATGCTAGACCTCATGTGGCTGGAGTGTGTCAGCAGTTCCTGCAAGAGGAAGGCATTGATGCTATGGACTGGCCCGCCCGTTCCCCAGACCTGAATCCAATTGAGCACATCTGGGACATCATGTCTCGCTCCATCCACCAACGCCACGTTGCACCACAGACTGTCCAGGGGTTGGCGGATGCTTTAGTCCAGGGCTGGGAGGAGATCCCTCAGGAGACCATCCGCCACCTCATCAGGAGCATGCCCAGGCATTGTAGGGAGGTCATACAGGCACAGGCCACACACACTACTGAGCCTCATTTTGACTTGTTTTAAGGACATTACATCAAAGTTGTATCAGCCTGTAGTTTGGTTTTCCACTTTAATTTTGAGGGTGACTCCAAATCCAGACCTCCATGGGTTGATACATTTGATTTCCATTGATCATTTTTGTGTGATTTTGTTGTCAGCACATTCAACTATTTAAAGAAACAAGTATTTAATAAGATTATTTCATTCATTCAGATCTAGGATGTGTTGTTTAAGTGTTCCCTTAATTTTTTTGAGCAGTATATATATATATATATATATATATATATTGATTACTTTTTTTGGTTTGAACCCTGTATCACACTTCACATACGCTGTTGCTACTCTGTTTATTATATATCCTGATTGCCTAGGCACTTTTACCCCTACCCTCATGTACATACTATATTACCTCAACTACCTCGTACCCCTGCACATTGACCCGGTACTGGTCCTCCTTGTGTATAGCCTCGTTATTGTTTTCATTGTGTTACTATTTCCTTTATTATTTAGCAAATATTTGTCTGACTTTTTATCTCTGCACTGTGGGGAATGGGCTCAAGCATTTCACTGCAAAGTCTACCTACGCCTGTTTTATTCGGTGCATGTGACCAATAAAATGTGATTGATTGAAAAGGTGCTGTCATTTCTAAACGGTTCACCCTATATGGATGAAAATGCCCTCAAATTAAAGCTGACAGTCTGCACTTTAATATCATTGTATAATTTCAAGTGCTGGAGTACAGAGCCAAAACAGCAAAACATTTGTCACTTTCCAAATACTTTTGGATCTCACTGTATGACTCAGCAAATTTTATGGCTTTAAGATACAAGTAATTTCAGAAGTAAATCCTTTGGGCCCCATTATACTGACATGGGCAGAACTAAATGGATGAGTGGGTGCTTTAGGCCTTTAGCTGCCATGCAGAGAGCTTATTTGGACATCCATTACTTTGTGGCATAAAAAGGGCATAAAAGGCAATATTCTAAATTAGAGTGCTTAGTAGACCTCATTGAGATGTCAATTGAAAAAGCACTGGATGAAACCCAGTCTGTGTTTAAATGCCCACACCAGCAAAAATCCACTTTTTTCAGTTGGAAGATGATGCCCGGAGCTTAAACGATTAAAGTCAATAAGTCACCATTTAAGTCAAAGTATGATACAGTATATGTGACTCGTTTCAGGAAACTAGCGTATGTCACTTCACAGGAGAACCATTTGAATGTAAACTTTTATTGTATCAAAATGCATTTTTTGGCAGAAATGCCTTCTGGAACATGTGAACTTTCATGTGCCTTACTAACAAACTTGTATGCCATCTGTAAATACGTATACAATTGTTATATTACGAGCCTAGTTGGTTTAGCCACAAAAAAAGACAGCAACCTCCCTGCTAGCCATAATTGGCTGAGATAATGAGTGGGCTGGACATGCCGAGAGATGAGTTCGGATTTGTCTGCCATATAGCACACTTCTGTATATTTGAGCTGGTCAGTATGTGTAGGGAATCCTGTCTAACGCTGCTTTAAAAAATAATGTATCACGTAGTTAAACTGCATAAGTGTTGCTCTCCACTTTCTGGAGGACCGAGTTTTGAAATCAGTGGAATTGGAGTATGATACCTAAGGAGATGTTGAAAACACCTGTCTCCGGATTACATCTTCAAACTAAGGGCAACCATGGCATCCGTGAGGGGGACGCGTCCATCCATGTTGTATACAGGTAAGATAGTCTATCTCAGAGCCATTTGCTTTGCTAGTTATAGCCTAATGTTAGCTAGCTAACATTGAACCTGGTTGGTTAGCTACCTGCAGATTCATGCAGGGTAGTAACGTCATGAGTTGGGATTATGGTTAATTGTTTAGCTAGCTAACTAGCTACATGTTTTAACAAAAGACTCCACTATGCAAGTATCCTTTTCAATAGAATGTCTCTGCGACAACTGTTGATAGACAGTGGAGGCAGGTAGCTTAGTGGTTAAGAGCGTTGTGCCAGTAACCGAAAGGTTGCTGGTTCTAATCCCTGAGCCGACTAGGTGAAAAATCTGTCAATGTGCCCTTGAGAAAGGACTTATCCCTAATTCCTCCTGTAAGTTGTTCTGGAAAAGTGCATCTGCTAAATGAATAAAATGTTATGTAGCTGGTGAATTCGCTCTGGCTATCTCCTCCGATTTCAGAGCATGGGTAATAGTCTAGCTAGCTACATTTTCAGAAATTACACGTTTCTAATTTTGACAGAAAGTTGTTATCATTTCAAGTTAAAATGTACTGTTAGCTAGCTAGCTAACGTTAGCTAGCTGGCTCGCTAGCTAACGTTAAGTGTATGATCTTATTTGTATCTCAGCCAGCTAGCTAACATTGAACCTGGTTGGTTAGCTACCTGCAGATTTATGCATGGTAGTAACGTCATGAGTTGGGATTATGGTTAATTGTTTACCTAGCTAGCTAGCTACATGTTTTAACAAAAGACTCCACTATGCAAGTAACCATTCCGGGTGCGTTCGTAAATTCAGTCTGAGTATGCCAGAGCGCAGAATAACTGATGAATTTACAAACGCTCAACACCCGTTGAATATGGCCGGTGTCAGTAAACGTCGGCAGAAAAAGTGTAATTAAATTGTTGCCAGCAACACAGTTACAATCACCAACGGTCTGGATAACATGAAAACAGCCTAACCAGCTTTGCTAGGGCAAGTAAAATGGTCAGTGGGGTGTTCTGAAATAGCTAGCAAGCTAGCCAATGTTAGCAAGTTAGCTTGGGTGCTTGACTGCAGTTGTGAGGTCAGAACGCTTGGAAAAAACCTACTCATCGGCCAGAGCTCTGAACGCTCTGAGAGCGAAACGAGATGGGTGGGGCTAAACCTTAAGAGGGTGTGAACGATGCTGAATGGGTGTAGACAAAGGGGCGGCAGGTAGCTTAGTGGGTAAGAGCGTTGTGGCAGTAACCGAAAGGTCGCTGGTTCTAATCCCGAGCCGACTAGGTGAAAAATCTGTCTATGTGCCCTTGAGCAAGGCACTTAACCCTAATTGCTCCTGTAAGTTGCTCTGGATAAGAGCGTCTGCTAAATGACTAAAATGTAAAATGTAAGAGCTCTCCAGTAGGTACCAAAACATTCAAAGGCCATTTTCTCAAAAGTGAGATTACAAGTTTATCAACTTTCAAAGCAGAATTTTTATTTTTATTTTTTTATTTTTTTGTCATTTAGCAGACGCTCTTATCCAGAGCGACTTACAGGAGCAATTAGGGTTAAGTGCCTTGCTCAAGGGCACATCGACAGATTTTTCACCTAGTCGGCTCGGGGATTAGAACCAGCGACCTTTCGGTTACTGGCACAACGCTCTTACCCACTAAGCTACCTGCCGCCCTGAAGAATTACTTCCCCATTGTTCCTCAAAGGTAGTGTATGATATACCATTTTGTAGCTCTGTGTCTCTGTAAAAAACATAATTTCAAATTTTGCGACATAGTGGGAAATCCGGAGTGGGAACTTCGTGGAAATCTATGTCATGATGTGTAAACTCTTTCTGGCTTATGTTATAGGGCGGGCTTTAGTTAATTTGGAACTACCTACCTACAAACATGTTAGAGCTAACACGTGTGGGCTCCTTACTGCCTGTTTACAACCTGTTGCTACTGTGGCTTACTGCAATGCACTTCGACTGTTGGGAGATGTTGGATGGACTGACGCTGGTAAAACGGTGAGTCAGAAAAGAGCTATATTATTCTGATGAGTGGATGAAGTGGATAGATGAAATGTCAACACAGCTGGGAAACTTCATCGTTTCTGACATGTATGGCGGCGCTACAGCAAGTGTGTACTGTAGCTAGCTAGCAAGTAGCATTTGCTCGCTAACTAAACAAGTTTGGCTGGCTAACTAACTATAGATAGCATAGCTAACTGTGCGGTGAAGTAAATCTATAATTGTGTTAACATTTTGCACTTCTGTGTAAGTAAGTTAATAAGTTAATAAATACCTTAGTGAGTAAATCACTGCTTTACCAGTACTAACGCTACCGCATCGCCTTAGTTTTGTTAACAATTTTATTAACAATGTTGCACTTCTGTGTTTAGCAGAGTAACATACTGTCCTATGTTGGCACCAAATGTGAGAACTAATATTGTAGTTGCCTATAAGCCATTTTCTCTTAGACTACCCATCCCAACCTCCCTATGCTCTGCATGGCAACAGAAATGAAACCATGGCCAGACAGACACCTTCTTCTCCACAGAGAATGTTTGGGTTTGTCTTTGTATGTCATTGTCAAGTTCATAGAATTTAGGTTGTACATTGATCCATGACAGACAGACAATGTGACTATTCACTAACTCCACCTTTGTGTCTGTGTTTCAGGAGTCAACAGACAACAATTCAGCTCATTGAAGTTTGTCCAGAAAATGCAGAGTACACATTTATTTGAGTAGCTTATTGTGAAGGTAGGCCTATGTTACTGTAAATAACATGATAACTCACACACACCCAGAAAACGGACAAAGAGAGGATTCTCTCGCTCCCCCAAAATGCAAATCAGGTCCATTATTGTCTAACCCTGCTAAAATCCCTACACCACCTAGGTGAAGTAGCGAAGAGTCAGGACTACAACAAGGCTGGACAATCATGGGTGGCTTGACCCGGGTGTTGATGTACGCAGTGGGTAGGCACCCGACAGCACGGTCATGACTGTATATAGAGAGAGTGCCAGGAAAATAACCTCTCACTCAACATCAACAAAACAAAGGAGATGATCGTGGACTTCAGGAAACAGCAGAGGGTGCACCCCCCTATCCACATCGACGGGACCGCAGTGGAGAAGGTGGAAAGCTTCAAGTTCCTTGGCAGACAGTGTGGTGAAGAAGGCGCAACAGAGCCTCTTCAACCTCAGGAGGCTGAAGAAATTTGGCTTAACACCTAAAACCCTCACAAACTTTTACAGATGCACAATTGAGAGCACCCTGTCGGGCTGTATCACCGCCTGGTACGGCAACTGCAACGCCCACAACCGCAGGGCTCTCCAGAGGGTGGTGCGGTCTGCACAACGCATCACCGGGGGCAAACTACCTGCCCTCCAAGACACATACAGCACCCGATGTCACAGGAAGGCCAAAAAGATCATCAAGGACAGCAACCACCCGAGCCACTGCCTGTTCACCCCGCTATCATCCAGAAGGCGAGGTCAGTACAGGTGCATCAAAGCTGGGACCGAGAGAATGAAAAACAGCTTCTATCTCAAGGCCATCAGACTGTTAAATAGCCATCACTAGCACATTAGAGGCTGCTGCTGCCTATTGAAATCACTGGCCACTTTAGGAAATGGAACGCTAGTCACTTTAATAATGTTTACATATCTTGCAATACTCATCTCATATGTATATACTGCATTCTTTTCTATAATATTCTTCTGTATCTTAGTCCATGCCGCTCTGTCATTGCTTGTCCATATATGTATATATTCTTAAATCCCATTCCTTACTTTTTTGTGTGTATTGGGTATACAGTTGAAGTCGGAGGTTTACATACACCTTAGCCAAATACATTTAAACTCTGTTTTTCACAATTCCTGACATTTAATCCTAGTAAAAATTCCCTGTCTTAGGTCAGTTAGGATCACCACTTTATTTTAAGAATGTGAAATGTCAGAATAATAGTAGAGAGAATTATTTATTTCAGCTTTTATTTCTTTCATCACATTCCCAGTGGGTCAGAAGTTTACATACACTCAATTAGTATTTGGTAGCATTGCCTTTAAATTGTTTCGGGTAGCCTTCCACAAGCTTCACACAATAAGTTGGGTGGATTTTGGCTCCTTCCTCCTGACAGAGCTGGTGTAACTGAGTCAGGTTTGTAGGCCTCCTTGCTTGCACATGCTTTTTCAGTTCTGCCCAAACATTTTCTATAGGATTGAGGTCAGGGCTTTGTGATGGCAACTCCAATACCTTGACTTTGTGGTCCTTAAGCCATTTTGCCACAACTTTGGAAGTATGCCTGGGGTCATTATCCATTTGGAAGACCCGTTTCCGACCTAGCTTTAACTTCCTGACTGATGTCTTGAGATGTTGCTTCAATATATCCACATAATTTTCCTTCCTCATGATGCCATCTATTTTGTGAAGTGCACCAGTCCCTCCTGCAGCAAAGCATCCCGACAGCATGATGCTGCCACCCCCGTGCTTCACGGTTGGGATGGTGTTCTTCGGCTTGCAAGCAACCCCCTTTTTCCTCCAAACATAACAATGGTCACTATGGCCAAACAGTTCTATTATTGTTTCATCAGACCAGAGGACATTTCTCCAAAAAGTACAATCTTTGTCCCCATGTGCTGTTGCAAACCGTAGTCTGGCTTTTTTATGGCGGTTTTGGAGCAGTGGCTTCTTCCTTGCTGAGCGGCCTTTCAGGTTATGTCGATATAGGACTTGTTTTACTGTGGATATAGATACTTTTGTACCTGTTTCCTCCAGCATCTTCACAACGTCCTTTGCTGTTGTTCTGGGAATGATTTGCACTTTTCGCACCAAAGTACGTTCATCTCTAGGAGACAGAATGCGTCTCCTTCCTGAGTGGTATGACGGCTGCGAGGTCCCATTGTGTTTATACTTGCGTACTATTGTTTGTACAGATGAACGTGGTACCTTCAGACGTTTGGAAATTGCTCCCAAGGATGAACCAGACTTGTGGAGGTCTACATTTTCTTTCTGAGGTCTTGGCTGATTTCTTTTGTTTTCCCAGAAGAAAAGAGGAATTGAGTTTGAAGGTAGGCCTTGAAATACATCCACAGGTACACCTCCAATTGACTTAAATGATGTCAATTAGCCCATCAGAAGCTTCTAAAGCCATGACATCCATTTCTGGAATTTTCCAAGCTGTTTAAAGGCACAGTCAACTTAGTGTATGTAAACTTCTGACCCACTGGAATTGTGATACAGTGAATTATAAGTGAAATAATCTGTCTGTAAACAATTGATGGAAAAATGACTTGTGTCATGCACAAAGTAGATGTCCTAACCGACTTGCCAAAACTATAGTTTGTTAATAAGAAATTTGTGGAGACGTTGAAAAACGAGTTTTAATGACTCCAACCTAATTGTATGTAAACTTCCGAAATTGTTAGATATTACTGCACTGTCGGAGCTAGAAGCACAAGCATTTCGCTACACCCGCTATAACATCTGCTAAAGACGTGTATGTGACAAATAAAATTTGATTTGATTTGAGAGAATCCCTTCCTGATTCTCAGTTCTCTGGTATAAACTGAGAATAGCAACATGGTAATATATGGACCGGATCCATGACCGACATAATGACAATTCAACAACAATGTGTTCCATGTGTCTTACAGGACTGAGGAATCCCAGGCTGTGTGATGCAGACCAAGGAAAGAGGCTGAAATAGCAGCAATATTGTAATATTGAAATTAAGCGAGGATGTGCAAGAAATTAAACAATATATATATATATCACAGAATGGGTCCATGTTCGTTCTGTTTATCATTAAATGCCTTTTCTGAAAATGTTTACATAACCAACTGCAACTAGAAAAATACATATGCTGAGGAAAACGTGGTGTGCTTGCTAGCTTGTAAGATTCATTGATAGTATAGGATAGCCTGAACATGAGAAAGTTGGTTTGGTGTCTCTAGATTGAACGAATGAAGAGTTACTGATGGTAAGTTATTTTATACAAATGTATGCACATTTATATAGTTATAGTTGATAACAGTTTTTAAGAATTTGAAGTTAGGATAGCCTGAACATGAGAAAGTTGGTTTGGTGTCTCTAGCTTGAACGGTTCAAGAGATACTGTTGGTGAGTTATTTTATGCAAATGTGTGCAAATGTAAATATACTGAACAAAAATATAAATGCATGCTCATGTTTCATTAGCAAAAAAAAAATCATAGAAATGTTCCATATTCACAAAAAGCGTATTTTTCTCAAATTTGTTGCGCAAATTTGTTTACATCCGTTAGTGAACATTTCTCCTTTGCCAAGATAATCCATCCACCTGACAGGTGTGGCATATCAAGAAGCTGATTAAACAGCATGATCATTACACAGATGCACCTTGTGCTTGGGACAATAAAAGGCCACTCTAAAATGTGCAATTCTGTCAAACAACACAATGCCACAGATGTCTTAACTTTTGAGGGAGTGTGCAATTGGCATGCTGACTGCAGGAATGTCCACCAGAGCTGTTGGCAGAGAATTGCATGATCATTTCTCTACCATAAGCCACCTTCAATCTCATTTAGAGAATTTGTCAGTACGTTTAACTGGCCTCACAACCGCAGACTACGTGTAACCACGCCAGCCCAGGACCTCCACATCCAGTGATGTCATCAGAGTGTGCAGCTGAACACTGTATGTTGGAAACACTTGGTTTGTTATTTTTGACTAAAACATAACCAATCTTCGTTAAATATAAATACCGAACTTGTTTTTGCATGGATTCCGAAACACGGTTAGCTTTTAACAGCTAGGCCCGCTATTTCTTGTCCCGGAATCCCACTTAACAGACAGGTTTAAGCCTGCTTGACAGAGCCGCTAAGCTGCTAGCCATTAAGCTAACGAAGTTAGTCCCAGGTGAGTTTTGCAATGGAGCCCTCTTTGTTTGGAGAAGTAAATGAACGGTTCCAGCGCTGTAGGAGATGTATCTACTACGCTTTGTTTCGGGACAAACTGCATCACTCAGAGTTCCAATGCGGCAATTGTTTGCTTGACTAGGATTATAGGTTTGAGGTGGCTTCCTTGATCACGCAGGTTGCCAGCCTACGTAAGAAACTGGGGAAAACGCAGAGTGGAATGTTTACCTTTTCTATGCCGGTGGCTGAACGGTGTTCACGCTTGTTGGATGCATCTCCGCCTTGCCATTTGTCGATATCCGACTGGCCGGAGTTGCCCGGAGTTCGTTCGCAAGGGGAGCTATCTCCTGCCTCTCCTCCCCCATCTGATAGTGGAGTCGAAGGAGCACAGCAAGCGGAGCATGGCAATCAATGATGTTCGCATGTCACGAAGCTGAAGACAGCGGCCTCCCGCAAAGCAGTGTACACTCTCAACGAGAGGCCCGGAGCGGATACAAACAACAAATAGTTTCGCCATCCTGGAGCCTGATCTTCCTGCACCTTCGTGGCTGGGGGTACCTGTGTCTGCGGCTGCAGTGCCTACTCCTACGATTTTTAAGTTGACGTCGGCAACCTTCTGTCCCTGCTCTGGATCGAGTGGGGCTTCTCCATCTGTCGGAGGCCTGCACCAGGCGCTGGGAGCTACGGACTCAAGTTATCCTATCTCTCACCCGTCCATAAAGGGTTCTCCAAATCCTGTGAAGTGTGGGAGTGGGCGGATTTCCTCGTCCTTCTCGCCAGCCGTGATTTTGGGCAGCTCCATGGTAAGAAATGTGACTGTTCCTGGTGCAAAAACAAAGTCCTATCCCGGAGCTTGAGTAAATTACATTACTAAGCTGCTCCCAAATGTACTACGTCAGGACATGAAAATCGATTCTATCGTAGTCCATGTGGGTTTAAATGACATTATGAAGGGCAGCTCTGAACAGTTGAAACTGGATTTTAAAGAGCTGATTGACTCTCTGCTAGACACCAATACAAGACCCATCATATCTGGCCCTATGCCCTCTCTGGATCATGGCATTGAATGCTTTATCGGGATTCTTTCTCTTCACAACTAGGTACGTGATTATTGCAGCTCAATGGGTGTAACTATTGTTGACGATTTCGATACCTTTTGGAAACAAAACACATTTTATAAGGAGGATGGGATCTACCCAAATAATTTGGGTTCCTGGATCCTTTCACAGCATTATAAGGCTAAGTTGCGACAATTACTTATCAGTGACCCAAGCCCAGCTCAGTTAATCCCTACCATTGTGAAGCTGAGTTGACATAATGCTTCAGCAAATGTACATTATACCAGGAGCGTTGGTAGACACAATATAAGTAACCTAATTTATGTCCCTCTAACTGCCCTGAATGCCTCTGCTGATCCTATAGCTATTGTATGCAGTAATCATGTGCCTATGAACCAGATTTAAACTGTTAGCACTGAGGCGGTGTGCCCGACTAGGAAGTCCACTGTGTGCAGCTCACCCTGCAATAACATAAATAACATGAGCATATCTACTTCTGCTAAGCTTCCCAGTAAAGCAATGAAAACAAGCAAGCATCCCAGAAAATTGCTCAAAATAGCCCACGTTAACATATGTAGCTTAAGAAACAAGGTTCATGAAATCAATAATTTGCTTGTAACATATTACATTCACATTCTGAATATCTCTGAAACTCACTTAGATAATACCTTTGATGATACAGTGGTAGCAATACAAGGTTATAACATTTACAGAAAATACATAAATGCTTGAAAGTACACAATATAGTAGCCGTATCTAGGAAAACCAAAGGCTGGGCCTAATATAATGTATAAGAGGTCATACAATAAGTTTTGTAATGATTCCTATGTTGTTGATGTAAAGAATATTTGTTGGTCCGTGGTGTGTAATGAGGAGCAAACAGATGATGCACTTGACACATTTATGAAATTGCTTATTCCAGTTACTTATAAGCATGAACCCATTAAGAAAATGAATGTAAATCTGTTAAATCCCTGTGACATTATCAATCATAGTCTGCTGCTGGAAAAACGTATGTGTTATGGCTTTATACCCCCTGCTATATTGTGGATAAAGAGATACCTGTCTAACAGAACAACATAATCCAGGTAGAATCAGGAATTCCCCAGGGCAGCTGTCTAGGCCCCTTACTTTTTACAATCTTTAACAACATGCCACTGGCTTTGAGTAAAGCCAGTGTGTCTATGTATGCGGATGACTCAACACTATATATGTCAGCTACTACAGCGACTGAAATGACTGCTACACTTAACAAAGAGCTGCAGTTAGTTTCAGAGTGGGTGGCATGGAATAAGTTAGTCCTAAATATTTCTAAAACTAAAGGCATTGTATTTGGGACAAATCATTCACTAAACCCTAAACCTCAACTAAATCTTGTAACAAATAATGTGGAAATTGAGCAAGTTGAGGTGACTAAACTGCTTGGAATAACCCTGGATTGTAAACTGTCATGGTCAAAACATATTGACACATGTTGATACAACAGTAACTAAGATGGGGAGAAGTCTGTCCATAATAAAGCGCTACTCTACCTTCTTAAAAGCACAATCAACAAGGCAGGTCCTACAGGCCCTAGTTTTGTCGCACCTGGACTACTGTTCAGTTGTGTGGTCAGGTGCCACAAAGAGGGACTTAGGAAAATTGAAATTGGCTCAGAACAGGGCAGCATGTCTGGCCCTTGGATGTACACAGAGCGCTAACATTAATAATATGCATGTCAATCTCTCCTGGCTCAAAGTGGAGGAGAGATTGACTTCATCACTACTTGTATTTGTGAGAGGTATTGACATGTTGAATGCACCAAGTTGTCTGTTTGAACTACTGGCGCACAGCTCGGACACCCATGCATACCCCACAAGACATGCCACAAGACGTCTCTTCACAGTCCCCATGTCCAGAACAGACTATGGGAGGTGCATAGTACTACATAGAGCCATGACATCACTGATCTCTATTCCACATCAAGTATCTGATGCAAGCAGTAAAATTAGATT
The DNA here is from genome assembly GCF_020615455.1 of Coregonus clupeaformis. Classification (NCBI taxonomy): domain Eukaryota; kingdom Metazoa; phylum Chordata; class Actinopteri; order Salmoniformes; family Salmonidae; genus Coregonus; species Coregonus clupeaformis. The sequence continues at coordinate 11,869,219 of NC_059211.1, read as the reverse complement.
TAAAAAACAGATACAAATACACCTTATGGAACAGCGGGGACTGTGAAGCAACACAAACATAGACACAGACACATACATACACACACGACAACATACGCACTATACACACACGTACACATGGATTTTGTATTGTAGATATGTGGTAGTGGTGGAGTAGGGGCCTGAGGGGACACAGTGTGTTGTGAAATCTGTGAATGTATTGTAACGTTTTTAAAATTGTATAACTGCGTTAATTTTGCTGGACCCCAGGAAGAGTAGCTTCTGCCTTGGCAGTAGCTAATGGGGATCCATAATAAATACAAATACAAATACATACGGCCTCTTCACATGTGGGATCGTCAGAGACCAGCCACCTGGACAGCTGAAGAAATTGAGGAGTATTTCTGTCTGTAATAAAGCCTTTTTGTGAGGCCCACCCACGGGCTGGGCCTGGCTCCCCAGTGGGTGGGCCTATGCCCTCCAGGCCCCCAAGGCTGTGCCCCTGGTCAATCATGTGAAATCCATAGATAGGGCCTAATGAATTTATTGCAATTGACTGATTTCCTTATATGAACTGTAACTCAGTAAAATCATTGAAATTGTTGCCTATTGCCTTTATATTTTTGTTTAGTTATAGTTGTTAAAAGTTTTTAAGAATTGGAAGTTAGGATAACCTGAACGTGAAAGTTGGTTTGGTGTCTCTACCTTGAACGGTTCAAGAGTTACTGTTGGTGAGTTATTTATGCAAATGTAGGAACACATTTATATGTAAGGCCCGTGTAGCTCAGTTGGTAGAGCATGATGCTTGCAACGCCAGGGTTGTGGGTTCGATTCCCACGGGGGGCTAGTATGAAAATGTATGCACTCACTCGCTCTGGATAAGAGCGTCTGCTAAATGATGTAAATGTGAAATACAGTGGGGAGAACAAGTATTTGATACACTGCCGATTTTGCAGGTTTTCCTACTTACAAAGCATGTAGAGGTCTGTAATTTTTATCATAGGTACACTTCAACTGTGAGAGACGGAATCTAAAACAAAAATCCAGAAAATCACATTGTATGATTTTTAAGTAATTAATTTGCATTTTATTGCATGACATAAGTATTTGATCACCTACCAACCAGTAAGAATTCCGGCTCTCACAGACCTGTTAGTTTTTCTTTAAGAAGCCCCTCCTGTTCTCCACTCATTACCTGTATTAACTGCACCTGTTTGAACTCGTTACCTGTATAAAATACACCTGTCCACACACTCAATCAAACAGACTCCAACCTCTCCACAATGGCCAAGACCAGAGAGCTGTGTAAGGACATCAGGGATACAATTGTAGACCTGCACAAGGCTGGGATGGGCTACTGGACAATAGGCAAGCAGCTTGGGAGAAGGCAACAACTGTTGCCCAATTATTAGAAAATGGAAGAAGTTCAAGATGACGGTCAATCACCCTCGGTCTGGGGCTCCATGCAAGATCTCACCTCGTGGGGCATCAATGATCATGAGGAAGGTGAGGGATCAGCCCAGAACTACACGGCAGGACCTGGTCAATGACCTGAAGAGAGCTGGGACCACAGTGTCAAAGAAAACCATTAGTAACACACTACGCCGTCATGGATTAAAATCCTGCAGCGCACGCAAGGTCCCCCTGCTCAAGCCAGGGCATGTCCAGGCCCTTCTGAAGTTTGCCAATGACCATCTGGATGATCCAGAGGAGGAATGGGAGAAGGTCATGTGGTCTGATGAGACAAAAATAGAGCTTTTTGGTCTAAACCCCACTCGCCGTGTTTGGAGGAAGAAGAAGGATGAGTACAACCCCAAGAACACCATCCCAACCGTGAAGCATGGAGGTGGAAACATCATTCTTTGGGGATGCGTTTTTGTAAAGGGGACAGGACGACTGCACCGTATTGAGGGGAGGATGGATGGGGCCATGTATCGCGAGATCTTGGCCAACAACCTCCTTCCCTCAGTAAGAGCATTGAAGATGGGTCGTGGCTTGGTCTTCCAGCATGACAACGACCCGAAACACACAGCCAGGGCAACTAAGGAGTGGCTCCGTAAGAAGCATCTCAAGGTCCTGGAGTGGCCTAGCCAGTCTCCAGACCTGAACCCAATAGAAAATCTTTGGAGGGAGCTGAAAGTCTGTATTGCCCAGCGACAGCCCTGAAACCTGAAGGATCTGGAGAAGGTCTGTATGGAGGAGTGGGCCAAAATCCCTGCTGCAGTGTGTGCAAACCTGGTCAAAACGTATGATCTCTGTAATTGCAAACAAAGGTTTCTCTACCAAATATTAAGTTCTGCTTTTCTGATGTATCAAATACTTATGTCATGCAATTAAATGCAAATTAATTACTTAAAAATCATACAATGTGATTTTCTGGATTTTTGTTTTAGATTCCGTCTCTCACAGTTGAAGTGTACCTATGATAAAAATTACAGACCTCTACATGCTTTGTAAGTAGGAAAACCTGCAAAATCGGCAGTGTATCAAATACTTGTTCTCCCCACTGTATATACACTGAACAAAAATATAAATGCCTCATGCAACAATTTCAAAGATTTTACTGAGTTACAGTTCATAAAATGAAATCAGTCAATTTAAATAAATTCATTAGGCCCTAATCTATGGATTTCACGTGACTGGAAATACAGATTTATATCACTCTAAATTTCAAGATTCTGCCTCTAACTCTAGGAAACTATTTTCCACCTCTCCTTTAAATAAAAAAATTAAGGATATTTCCCTCCTTAATCCTCCACCCACTCCCCCTCCCTCCTCCCTCTCTACAGACAACTTTGTCAACCACTTTGAAAAGAAGGTTGACGACATCCGCTCCTCATTCACTCAGCCTATTGAGTCCACTGGTCCCACTCACACAGAACTACCCTACGCCTTGACCTCTTTCTCCCCTCTCTCTCCAGATGAAATCCTGCCACTAGTGAGGTCTGGCTGCCCAACAACCTGCCCACTCAACCCCATACCCTCCTCCCTTCTCCAGACCATCTCTGGAGACCTTCTCCCATTCCTCACTTCCCTGACCCCCTCTGACTTCAAAATGGCCCGAGTAGCTCCCCTTCTCAAGAAACCACTCAACTCATCTGATGTCAAAAACTATAGACCTGTATCCCTTCTTTCTTTTATTTCCAATGCACTGGAGCGTGCTGTCTCTTATCAACTCTCTCGTTAACTCTCTCTCAGAACGATCTTCTTGACCCTAACCAGTCAGGCTTCAAGACGGGTCACTCAACCGAGACTGCTCTTCTCTGTGTAATGGAGGCACTGCCAAAGCTGATTCTTTCTCCTATGTTCTCATCCTCCTAGATATATCCGCTGCCTTCGACACCAAGAACCATCAGATCCTCCTCTCCACCCTCACAGGGCTGGGTGTCTCAGGCTTTTCACACTCTGGATTGCATCCTACCTGGCAGGCTGCTCCTATCAGGTGATGTGGAGAGGATCTGTGTCTGCACCACATACTCTCACTACTGGTGTCCCACAGGGCTCGGATCTAGGCCCTCACCTCTTCTCTCTATATCCCAAGTCACTCGGCTCCGTCATATCCTCACATGGTCTCTCCTATCATTGCTATGCGAATGACACTCAACTACTTTCCTCCTTCCCCCCTTCTGACACCAAGATGTCAGCCCACCACCTCAAGCTCAACCTCCACAAGACGGAGCTGCTCTTGCTCCCAGGGAAGGCATGCCAGCTCAAAGACCTCTCCATCATGGTTGACAACGAGGTGATGGCTGCGGATGAATGGCACGACAATAGGCTTCAGGATCTCGTCATGGTATCTCTGTACATTCAAATTGCCATTGGTAAAATGCAATTGTGTTCATTGTCCATAGCTTATGCCTGCCCATACCTTAACCCCACCGCCACCAAGGGGCACTCTGTTCACAACGTTGACATCATTAAACCGCTAGCCCACACGACACCATATACGCTGTCTGCTATCTGCCCGGTACAGTTGAAACCGGGATTCATCCTTGAAGAGCACACTTCCCCAGCGTGCCAGTGGCCATCGAAGGTGAGCATTTGCCCACTGGTCGGTTACGACGCCTAACTGCAGTCAGGTCAAGACCTTGGTGATTACGACGAGCAAGCAGATGAGCTTCCCTGAGATGGTTTCTGACAGTTTGTGCAGAAATTTTTCGGTTGTGCATAGGGCTGTGGCGGTCATGAAATTCTGTCAGCTGGTGATTGTCAAGCAAATAACTGCCGGTCTCACAGTAATTGACAGTTAATTAACATAAAGACACACATCGCCTACAAGCCACTGATGCAGACCTTTGGAACATCTACATTTTAAAAAGTCAAAAAAATCCATGTAATACAGCCTACACCATCACAATAAAGCCATTATTTATTTTAGACAGGTCTAAAGAAACATGATATGAAGAAAATGTAGTCTTTCAGAAGAACAGAATAGCATACTCTGCATTGTCCTTATGTTAGGCCCTGATCTGGCTATGCCATAGGGCTGTGGGCTACACTAGTTCATTTAGAAGACATGATTTGCTTAGAATTCCGTATGAATATTTTATAGTATGAAGAATAAAATTGAACATAGCTGAATAAATTAGAAAGGATATTTTATCCAAACGATTTGAGGGAGTGTGCACATGCGGCTATTCTGTGTTGAGCGGTTAACAAAGAAACAGGTACTCCTATATGCTTTATTTAGAGTTATTTATGTAACTGTAGTTGTGATACAAATGTTGGGCTGTATGTTTATATTTTTTATACATTCTAAGGCTGCATGATGCAACTCTAATGATGAGTTTTTTTGTGCAGGCTGTACACACTTCATCAGTCTCTCATTCACAATTTGACAAGCACTTGATAATGCTTCGAATCTCCCGGCTGCATCCCCTTTGTGTGGCCATAATCCCCCTAAAAAAATCCATGCCTTTTTCTGCCAGTAGCCTTTATGCCTTTGGGCTGACTATAATAAAAATAATTCCCTTCTCCCCACTCCGTGCCGAAGCCCCTCTCACTCACATGGCTCTCAGTCATGTGATTGGGTCTTTCTCACAGGCTACAAGTGAAGACAGACACATCCGGGACGCAACTGCGCGCGTACTTATCCAATTCCTAGGCGCATATTGAAGATTTTGGAAGAACTGTCCACATTTAATTCTCGTTAGCCAACAAGATGAGTAGGCCTAGCGAACAGCAAAAGCACTAGCCATTATAAGCGCAGCAATGCGCACACAGCAGTTGGCTATACGTGCGAATGTTCCATTAGCAGGAAAACACAATTCTCAAAAGTGACCACAAATGAATTATGAATGTAATGCTTTTATTATGAAGGTGCATTTTTATGGTGAAAATGATCTTCCCCAAACTTGAAGCTCACACTCTGCGTATTTATGACAGTTAGGCTCTACACCCGTTGTAAAGCGGATTAATGTACTTCATTTTAAGAAGTTATTTGGCCACTTTAGTTATGATACAAACCTTATCAAAACATACAGTGGGGAGAACAAGTATTTGATACACTGCCGATTTTACAGGTTTTCCTACTTACAAAGCATGTAGAGGTCTGTAATTTTTATCATAGGTACACTTCAACTATGAGAGACGGAATCTAAAACAAAAATCCAGAAAATCACATTGTATGATTTTAAGTAATTGATTTGCATTGTATTGCATGACAAAAGTATTTGATACATCAGAAAAGCAGAACTTAATATTTGGTACAGAAACCTTTGTTTGCAATTACAGAGATCATACGTTTCCTGTAGGTCTTGACCAGGTTTGCACACACTGCAGCAGGGATTTTGGCCCACTCCTCCATACAGACCTTCTCCAGATCCTTCAGGTTTCGGGGCTGTCGCTGGGCAATACGGACTTTCAGCTCCCTCCAAAGATTTTCTATTGGGTTCAGGTCTGGAGACTGGCTAGGCCACTCCAGGACCTTGAGATGCTTCTTACGGAGCCACTCCTTAGTTGCCCTGGCTGTGTGTTTCGGGTCATTGTCATGCTGGAAGACCCTGCCACGACCCATCTTCAATGCTCTTACTGAGGGAAGGAGGTTGTTGGCCAAGATCTCGCGATACATGGCCCCATCCATCCTCCCCTCAATACGGTGCAGTCGTCCTGTCCCCTTTGCAGAAAAGCATCCCCAATGAAGGATGTTTCCACCTCCATGCTTCACGGTTGGGATGGTGTTCTTGGGGTTGTACTCATCCTTCTTCTTCCTCCAAACACGGCGAAAGTGGAGTTTAGACCAAAATCTATATTTTTGTCTCATCAGACCACATGACCTTCTCCCATTCCTCCTCTGGATCATCCAGATGGTCATTGGCAAACTTCAGACGGGCCTGGACATGCGCTGGCTTGAGCAGGGGGACCTTGCGTGCGCTGCAGGATTTTAATCCATGACGGCGTAGTGTGTTACTAATGGTTTTCTTTGAGACTGTGGTCCCAGCTCTCTTCAGGTCATTGACCAGGTCCTGCCGTGTAGTTCTGGGCTGATCCCTCACCTTCCTCATGATCATTGATGCCCCACGAGGTGAGATCTTGCATGGAGCCCCAGACCGAGGGTGATTGACCGTCATCTTGAACTTCTTCCATTTTCGAATAATTGCGCCAACAGTTGTTGCCTTCTCACCAAGCTGCTTGCCTATTGTCCAGTAGCCCATCCCAGCCTTGTGCAGGTCTACAATTGTATCCCTGATGTCCTTACACAGCTCTCTGGTCTTGGCCATTGTGGAGAGGTTGGAGTCTGTTTGATTGAGTGTGTGGACAGGTGTATTTTATACAGGTAATGATTTCAAACAGGTGCATTTAATACAGGTAATGAGTGGAGAACAGGAGGGCTTCTTAAAGAAAAACTAACAGGTCTGTGAGAGCCGGAATTCTTACTGGTTGGTAGGTGATCAAATACTTATGTCATGCAATAAAATGCAAATTAATTACTTAAAAATCATACAATGTGATTTTCTGGATTTTTGTTTTAGATTCCGTCTCTCACAGTTGAAGTGTACCTATGATAAAAATTACAGACCTCTACATGCTTTGTAAGTAGGAAAACCTGCAAAATCGGCAGTGTATCAAATACTTGTTCTCCCCACTGTATAGGCCAATGGGCTTGGCTTCATGAGGTGTGCGACTATGATTTGAAAAAGTCGCAAAAAAAGCATGAGCTGTTTGCCTTAAGCTGGGCATCATTCACAAGTGATAATATTACATTCATGTAATGAATACTCGGACAGAGTGGTAAGATCCAATCGCAGAATTGCGATGCTTTATTAGAGTACAGACAAGGGAATAGCTTAATCGTGGTCTGGCGAGCTGTGGTCAAAACCGGGCAAGGCAGAGGTACCAAGGGAGCGGGCGTAGTCGAGGGCACGGGCACAGGTTCAGAATACGGTAATCACTGGGATAGACAAGCAGAAGATTAAGCAATATGGGGAGTCAAACAACCTCTCTCTCTCTCTCTCTCTCTCTCTCTCTCTCTCTCTCTCTCTCTCTCTCTCTCTCTCTCTCTCTCTCTCTCTCTCTCTCTCTCTCTCTCTCTCTCTCCTCTCTCTCTCTCTCTCTCTCTCTCTCTCTCTCTCTCTCTCTCTCTCTCTCTCTCTCTCTCTCTCTCTCTCTCTCTCTCTCTCTCTCTCTCTCTCTCTCTCTCTCTCTCTCTCTCTCTCTCTCTCTCTCTCTCTCTCTCTCTCTCTCTCTCTCTCTCTCTCTCTCTCTCTCTCTCTCTCTCTCTCTCTCTCTCTCTCTCTCTCTCTCTCTCTCTCTCTCTCTCTCTCTCTGCATGCTGGGAGTGTTTGGTGCGTGCTGGGAATTGTTTGAGTGAGTGCTAAGTGCAAGTGTTGTGTAGAGTTAGATATCCTGGGTTTTCCTTTTCTTGGTGATATCTTTTTTTTCTTCTATGCATGATTAAGGTTATTATTTCTATTTTTTTGTTGCGGTAGAATTAAGTATATTGTTTTTCGTGTCGAAATTACCCTGATTTTGGTGGGGATGGCGGCCCGAATCGGGACGCCGTCCCTGTCACTTGCACGGCTTTAGGTGTGTTACTGAAGCTACTGTCACGGTGGAAGAGGTTTTGGTCGCCGTAGGAGAGAAGGTAGGATATGAGAATGTTGCTTATGCGTCACGGATGAATAAAGCGGTGGTGGTATTTCTTAAAGAAGAGCGCCTTGTTGATCGTATGGTTGAGCATGGCATACTTCTTAAAGGAATGTTTATTCAAGTTACGCCGCTTTTTTCTCCGTCAACAAGGGTAACGATTTCAAATGTACCGCCGTTCATTCCAAATGAGCTATTGGAGCGCGAGTTATTGCGCTTTGGGAAGTTTGCAAGTTCAATTAAGGTTGTCCCATTGGGTTGCAAACACCCGGCGTTGAAACAGGTAATGTCGTTTTCGGCGACAGGTGTTTATGTTTTTGGACTCACCGGAACAGACTTTGGAGTTATCGTTTAAAGTCAAGTATGACAATAGATTGTATATGGCTTATGCTAGTACAGGTAGTCAACGGTGTTTTGAGTGTGGGGATGTTGGTCATAAGCGACATGCTTGCCCGAAAAGGAGAAGGCAGAGGGAGGGGGCGCAGGTGGTCCTCGTAACGCCTGGGCCCACTGATGTAGGAAGAGGTGGGCTGACAGTGGTAGAGCAGCCGCACGCATCTGTTGCTGAAGAACAAGTTGTCCGTGTTGAGGGCACAGAGGTGCAACTTGTACCAGAGGGAAATGTTATGCAGGGGGATTTTTTTGTTGTAGAAGGTAAGGATGGATCTGAAGGGCCATTTCCTCAGACTGGTGAGGAGGTGCCCAGTACGAGTGCTGTGGTACAGGAGGGGGTACATGTGGAGCTAATCTCCCAGGTAGTGGAGGAGATGCCCACTACAAGTAATGGGTTACAGGAGAGGGTTCATGTGGAGCTCATCTCCCAGGTAGTGGAGGAGATGCCCACTATGAGTGCTGGGGTACAGGGGGGCTAGTCTCCCAGGTAGTGGAGGAGATGCCCACTATGAGTGCTGGGTTACAGGGGGGCTAGTCTCCCAGGTAGTGGAGGAGATGCCCACTACGAGTAATGGGGTTCAGGTGGGGCTAGTCTCCCAGGTAGTGGGGGGAGATGCCCACTACGAGTAATGGGGTTCAGGTGGGGCTAGTCTCCCAGGTAGTGGAGGAGATGCCCACTACGAGTAATGGGGTTCAGGTGGGGCTAGTCTCCCAGGTAGTGGAGGAGATGCCTGGTACGAGTGATGGGGTGCAAGTGGGGGAGTGTTGAAAGGGATGTGGTAGAGGGGAGTCAGTGGTCTGTGGCCTCAGTTGAGGAGGATCAGGAGAAGGATATGGATATGGATATCTCTCTTGATACGGTATCAGCTGGTGAGGACTCAATTTACGATCTAGAGGAGGTAAAAGGGTTTCTGGATCAGACTTTTGGGAAATCTGTCAAATTGGCAGATTATTTTGATGTTGATAAGTTTGTGAGGTCAGCTGTGATGTTACAGAAGACGGTGGGGTTAGACCAGTTGAGTGAGAAGAAGCGGTTTCGCTTGAGGAAATTTGTTACTGCTGTTGCAGCAGCAAAGGGTGGTGGGAAACGTGGTCAGGTTAAGAGAAAATTTAAATAATGATGATGATTATGCCTCATAGGGTGTTCTATTCTCTTTGTCTGGTTTCTCTGTGGTATCTTCTGCTTTTCCTTTTTCTTTTCTATATGGAGGTACTAAGGGTAGGTTCTCTCAACATTAATGGAGGAAGGGACAGGAATAAGAGGGCTTGGGTATTAGAAGTAATAAAACAGAAAAGGCTTAATGTAGTTTTCCTACAGGAGACACATAGTGATGAGGAAAATGCGGCTGACTGGGGTATGTGGTGGGAGGGGCAGCATATACTCAGTCATGGTACTAATTTCAGTGCTGGGGTGGCAATCTTGTTTTCTTCAGGCTTAGGGGTGACTGTGGTATCTACAACAGAGATTGTCAAGGGTCGGGTTTTATTGGTCAAGGTGGATGTTATGGGGTTTTTGTTTGTTTTTTTGAATGTTTATGCTCCTAATGAGGGTACAGAGCGTATTGTTGGTTTTGATAAAATAAAGGAAACCTTAAGACAGTGTGACCAAGAGGGGTGTATGGTTTTAGGGGGGACTCGAACTGTACAGTGGATTTTACTGTTGATCGCACCGCTGAAGAACCTCACCTGCGGTCAGCAATTTGTCTGTCTGGTCTATTAACTGAGTTTGAGCTTTCTGATGTGTGGAGAGTAAGGAATGCAAAAGTTAGGCAGTACACATGGCTAAAAGTTAATGAAGGTCATGTCAGTGCAGCAAGGTTAGACAGGTTGTATGTATCTGAGCAATACTGTAGTAGGGTTGGAAGGTGTGACATTACTCCTGTGGGTTTCTCTGATCACCATATTGTCACTGTTGATATTCACTTGTCCTGTCCACGAAGGTCATCATCTTATTGGTATTTTAATGTTAAATTGTTACATGATGTCATGTTTTGTGAAAGGTTTTTGTTGTTTTGGGAAAAATGGAGGGTTACAAAAGGGAATTTTGAGTCCTTGAGACAATGGTGGGAGGTTGGGAAGGCCCAAATACGATTATTTTGTCAACAGTATACTGCTCTGTCTCGAATTGAAGTTAAAGAGACTATCAGGGGCCTTGAGCAGAACATTAAATCTATTGAATTGAAGTTGCTCACTCAGAATGACCCCGGACTAGTCATGAACTTACAGGACAAGAAACATGAATTGAGGTCGTTTCTGCATGAAAGAGTGAAGGGTGCCTTGATTAGGTCTCGTTTCGCTTCCCTCGAGGATATGGATGCTCCTAGTGCTTTTTTTTTTAAACCTAGGACAGTCGACATTGCAACGTAAACAGATGGTCTGCCTTCGTCTCCCTGATGGGAAGGTGACCACGGATGACAGTGAAATGCGTCAACATGCCGTGGATTTCTATTCTGCCCTCTATAAGGCGGAGGATTGTGACTCTCTGTGTACTGAACAGTTGTTACACGGTCTTCCTCAATTGGGACCTGAGCAAAGAGTCGCATTGGACTCTGACATTACACTGCAAGAGCTGTCCACAGCAGTTATGCAGCTCTCAACAGGCCGAGCCCCTGGCATTGATGGTTTACCATCTGAGTTTTACAAGCACTTTTGTGGGTCTATTGGGGAGGATTTTTATGAAGTGGTGTGTGAATCTTTTCATGAGGGCTCTCTTCCTGTATCTTGTCAACGTGCGGTACTTTCACTGTTGCCAAAAAGGGGGATTTGGCTCTCATAAAAATTGGAGACCTGTTGCTTTGCTGTGTGCAGAATATAAAATTGTTTCTAAATGTCTCTCAAACAGGTTGAAAGAGTATCTGGGATTGTTGGTCCACAAGGACCAGTCCTACTGTGTACCTGATTGCTCTATTGTTGACAACTTGTTTCTAATAAGAGATGTTTTGGACATTTGTAAACTGTCTGATGTAAATGTGGGTTTACTTTCTTTGGATCAGGAGAAGGCTTTTGATCGTGTGGACCACCAGTACTTGTTTAAAACAATGAAAGCCTTTGGGTTTGGGGATGTTTTTTTGTCTTGGATGAAGTTACTGTATGCTGGGGCCTCGTGTATGGTGAAGGTGGGGGGTGGTTTGAGTTGTCCCATCCCTGTCCAAAGGGGCATCAGGCAGGGATGCCCAATTTCAGGGCAGTTATACAGTCTGGCGATTGAACCAATGCTTTGTTTTTTAAGAGCGAAGCTTACTGGTTTCTCTGTGCCAGGTGTAATGAAGGGTCCCACGATAGCACTTGTCTGCGTATGCAGATGACGTGACAGTTTTTATTACAGGGGGTGAGGATGTTAAGGTTCTCTCAGACGCCTTAAAGGTGTATGAGGGGGGCCTCCTCAGCTAGAGTCAATTGGGGAAAGAGTGAAGCGCTGTGGGCAGGCCAGCTTCAGATGGGGTCCGCTCCCACGGTTACCAGGGGGGCTTCAGTGGGGCAGAGATGGGATGAAGACTTTGGGGGGTTTTTCTAGGCTCCGATGTCTTTCAGAAAAAGAACTGGGAGGGTGTAGTGGAGAAAGTGTGTGCCAGACTGTCAAGATGGAAATGGGTGCTGCCCCAGCTGTCTTATAGGGGAAGGGTACTGGTAGCTAATAACCTAGCTGCCTCTACCCTGTGGCACAGACTAATGATTTTACAGCCACCAAAGGGTCTGATACAAGAGCTTCAGAGGACCCTTGTCAACTTCTTCTGGTCTGGACAACATTGGATTAAAGCTTCAGCCCTGTACCTGCCACTGCACGAGGGTGGGCAAGGCCTGGTGGACATTTCTTCCAGGATCATGGCTTTCCGGCTTCAAGCAGCCCAGAGACTGTTGTACAGTGACGGTTCTAGCTGGGTTGACACAGCCTACGCATTGATGAGGAGAGCGGGCTGTTTGGGCTTAGACAAGCACCTTTTCCTCTTAAAGCTGGAGGGGGTGAGTTGCCTGGCCTGACTCCATTTTATGAGTCTGTTATGCAGGCTTGGAGAGTTCTGGTCAAGTCCCGTAAGGCCTGCACGCCACCAGGGATGTGGCTTTTGAAGAGCCTCTTTTTCACAACACTGCCATCCAGTCCCGTGTTCTGGGTTCAGCTAGCCTACGTTCATGCCTGTTAGGCGTGGGGTGTACTAAGCTGGGTCATCTGATGTGGAACAGGAATAGGTCGTTGGAGGAGCTGGGAGAAAGAGCGGGGATCCGATCGTCTCGCCTACTGAGGAAGGTCGTCGCTGAGGTCTGTGATTCCTTGCCAGTACTTCATCTGCAGTATGTGACTGACACTTCCAATTCTGATCGGTGGAAGGAGGGTCTGGATTATGTGTTCTCTGCACTGATTGTTAGTGCTGCGGCGGGGGGCATTCGAGGAGGACGTGGGGGATGCTGCTTTCCTTCGATACCCCGGAGCTGGGGGAGTTCAAGGAGGTTGGAAAGAAGGCCATGTACAGAATATGTGTAAAGGTGTCCCATGCCTCTTCCCTGGAAGGGGTAAAATCGACGAGGTGGGCGGGTGTGCTTGGTCCAGGTGCCTCCCCAAAAGGCTGTTGGCGAACACTATACAAACTGCCTATTGATAAGAGGACAGCTGACCTCCAATGGAGGATAATACATGGAGCCATAGCCACCAAAATGTATCTGGTACACCTGGATCCTACTGTTGGGGAGGAGTGTCCATTCTGTGCTGAACCTGAAACTCTGGCACATCTGTTTTTACAGTGTCCCAGGTTGGTCGGGATGATTGACCTGATCACTAATTGGTTCTCAGCTCTGGGAGAGGTTTTCTCTTCCCAACTGTACATATTGGGGCCAAAGTACAGGTTTAGTCAGAAAGCTGTAGTTGTGTTGCTTAATTTTGTGTTAGGGGCAGCAAAATTAGCCATATGGAAGACCCGAAAGAACAGTATTCGGGGACAGGGGTCTGTGGATGTGGTGGGAATGCTGGAGGGAATGTTGGCAGCAAGACTAAGAATTGAGTTTGCCTATTATAAACTGGTCAACAATATTGATCTGTTTATGAGTATATGGGGCATTCAGATGCTGTTGTGTTCAGTTACTGTGGAGGAGGAATTGGAGTTGTGTTTTTAATTGATGTGTAAATACGGTTTTGTATGAGTATTTGTGTGGTGGGCTCCCAGACCCAATAAAGATTATTTTTTCTCTCTCTCTCTCTCTCTCTCTCTCTCTCTCTCTCTCTCTCTCTCTCTCTCTCTCTCTCTCTCTCTCTCTCTCACTCACTCACTCACTCACTCACTCTCTCTCTCTCTCTCTCTCTCTCTCTCTCTCTCTCTCTCTCTCTCTCTCTGACTCACTCACTCACTCAGTCTCTCTCTCTCTCTCTCATTCACTCACACACTCTCTCTCTCTCTCATTCACTCACACACTCTCTCTCTCTCTCTCTCTCTCTCTCTCACTCACTCTCTCTCTCTCTCTCTCTCTCTCTCTCTCTCTCTCTCTCACTCACTCACACTCTCAGTGTCTCTCTCTCTCTCTCTCATTCACTCACACTCTCTCTCTCTCTCACTCACTCACTCTCTCTCTCTCTCTCATTCACTCACACTCTCTCTCTCTCTCATTCACTCACACTCTCTCTCTCTCTCTCTCTCTCTCTCTCTCTCTCTCTCTCTCTCTCTCTCTCTCTCTCTCTCTCTCTCTCTCTCTCTCTCTCTCTCTCTCTCTCTCTCTCTCTCTCTCTCTCTCTCTCTCTCTCTCTCTCTCTCTCTCTCTCTCTCTCTCTCTCTCTCTCTCTCTCTCTCTCTCTCTCTCTCTCTCTCTCTCTCTCTCTCTACAAAACGCTTAGCAAGTCACAAAGGAACAATACCTCGCACCGACTGAACTTCTGAGCACACCTTATATCCTACTCTAATTACTGACAGGTGTGCTCAGAACTCAGGTGAAACAGATCGAGTCTGATGACTCCCCCTCTCAGTAGATCGGGGAAGTGTCAGACTGTCTAGATCCAGCCAAACCCCGATCCCTTATAATTCACAAGTGATAGGCTAATATTGTCACCCATCACACTATTCTTGATTAAATTTTTTTTTTACATATACTAAATAATATATGTGTGAAATTTGTTTTGATTTAGAATGGACCATTATCGAAACAGGGTCAGCGAAAAAAATAAAAAATACATGGCACCTATGCACTTAAATAGCGAATGGAGGACACTTTTCTCGTGGTTCATTTTCATGCCAGCCAGGTAGGCTATACTCCTGTTTTAAAGAGAAACAATGTGCTTAATATTAGGAAGGTTGAAAAATAAATATAGTAGGCCTAGCCTATAGAAAGCTGATGGGATCCTCTTTTTAATAGAGGCCATCACTCTGTTTTCTCATGCAATTGCATAGCCTATATTCGATACATTTGCATTGATGTCAGAGTGATTAGAGGGACAATAGAGTGTGGAGTACCAGGCAGTTAGCAAGTTTGGTAGACTATTAATGACCATCAGCAGCATCAGAGCTTGGAGAAGCCTAATTACCGTGACTAAACGGTCACATGGAATTTGACTGCCATCATGACTCATGACCGCCGGTGTGGCGGTAATACGGTCACTGTAACATCCCTAGTTGTGCAAACCTATAGTTTCATCAACTATCCGGTTGGCTGGTCTCAGACGATCCCGCAAGTGAAGAAGCCGAATGTGGAGGTCCTGGGCTGGCGTGGTTACACGTGGTCTGTGGTTGGGAGGCCGGTTGGAGGTACTGCCAAATTCTTTAAAACGATGTTGGAGGAGGCTTATGGTAGAGAAATTAACATTCAATTCTCTGGAAACAGCTCTGGTGGACATTCCTGCAGTCAGCAAGCCAATTGCATGGTCCCTCAACTTGAGACATCTGTGGCATTGTGTTGTGTGACAAAACTGCACATTTTAGAGTGGCCTTTTATTGTCCCCAGCACAAGGTGCACCTGTGTAATGATAATGCTGTTTAATCAGCTTCTTGATATGCCACAACTCTCAGGTGGATGGATGGATTATCTTGGCAAAGGAGAAATGCTCACTAACAGGGATGTAAACAAATCTGTCCCCAAATTTTTGAGAAATAAGCTTTTTGTGCGTATTTAAAATATCTGGTATCTTTTATTTCAGCTCATGAAACATGGGACTAACACTTTACATGTTGCGTTCATATTTTTGTTCAGTGTAGTTATAGTTGATAACAGTTTTTAAGAATTGGAAGTTAGGATAGCCTGAACATGTGCAAGTTGGTTTGGTGTCTATAGCTTGAACGGTTCAATAATTACCCTTGTTGAGTTATTTTATGCAAATGTAACAGTTACAGTTGATAAAAGTTTAAGAATTTGAAGTTAGGATAGCCTGAATGTTTTAAAGTTGGTATTGTATCTTAATTGGCCAAGGAGTAGGACCATTTTGAAAAGCTACCTCTGTATTCCTATGGTTCTCATTTAAACCCATGTTAATTTATGCACATTTAAATCGTTAGAGTTCAGAAAGTATGCATTGTATAAAACAAATCCTTGATAAGCAATCTAAGTAGGGGCAATCTGAACATCTCAACGTTGGTTTGGAGTTGATAGCTTAAACGGTGAGAGGATATATTTTTTTTTAACGTTCCTTTTTTGTTGCCATTGAAATGCATTGGGAGCTCATAAAAATATTGTTGTAGTATAATAAGTATAAATGCCATCACAAACATTTTCTCAAGCAATCTCCGTCTGTAGGTTTTAAAGTTGTTTTTGTTTTTATAGCTTAAATAATTTAAGTGCTAGAGCGAGGGGAATAAATAATAATAGTAATAATAATATGTAAGAAATCTAAAGTTGTGCTTTGCCTTTAGCAAGTACACCTAATTACAAGCTGACCAAACAATGGAATGGAAAATAAATGACTAAAATGTACAGAAAGCAAAAATGTTCATTATAGTCTACTCCTGCGCTCAGGGTCCTTTCACACATTGACTACTGTGGGTTCCCAATGTTACAATATGTTTGAGGGGGGCCACATTGACATTTAAATTATTATGGGGGTCCTCATGAGCACCACTGAAATTAGAACCATGTCTAATAAGCCACCACTTCCTCCTCTCTTGGCTAACCTGTATTACAGCATACACATTCTGTTACAAGAACACTGGTGTTATTGTTTGGAGAATATAAGCTAACTAGTAATTTTGTGTTCAATACACATCAACAGTGTAATATCTGGATGAAGTTTGACAATACTAAGTAAATACTAAGTAATAATGTATGCACACATGACTGTAAGTCGCTTTGGATAAAAGCGTCTGCTAAATGGTATATTAAATAATAAGGAACATACAGTACAATGACAGGATACAGTATATATCCATTCAAATATGTTTATTGATAGGCAATGCATTTGGTACCGAGTATGATTTATGATTTGATCAAGGGACAGCCTCATTCTAACTGGCTCATCAAAACAATGTGCAAGAAGTTGGGCTATTGTATTAGTAACTAGCTATATTGCTATATACGTATTGGGCCACATTCTAGGTAGTGTCCATCACTGATACAGTCAATAGTTGCTTTCCTTGGCTCCCTACAAAAAGCTTTAGGGCCAACTGTTATTTTGGTAATCTAGTTGCCAGCAAGTGGTGATACTTGTAAACATTACAGCTAGGTCGTTCCAGCTGTTGTTTAGTTAGCTAGCCAGGTAGCTAGCTAGCTAACAAGCTAGCTAGCTACTAACTACGTAACCTTTACTCTTCAGATAATTAGGTTATCAGAAAACAGCTGAATAGTAGCTAGCTAGCCAGCATTGTTACATTTTACATTTTAGTCATTTAGCAGACGCTCTTATCCAGAGCGACCTTCGCTCAGCTGGTCCCGAAGGATCCGGTCACCCAGCTGGCTAGCATGGTAGAATGCTCCCGGATCAGTGCCACGACTCCCGGCATGTTCTCCTGCTGACTTCATGTCTTGGTGTGTGATTTTGTGGTGAGTGATTTTGAAGGAGACAGGCGCAGGAGAGTAAATCACAGAATAAGACATTTATTCCGAAAAAAAACAGCGGTACGCAGCAATGCGTCAAACACACCAGTGCAGAAATCAGGCGCACTGGAAATAACAAGGCACATGGGTGAAATATCCCGGCGATACAAAATACAAAGAGCTCCACCGAGCTAATCTAACCTCCACTATAAACAATCACACACAAAGACAAGGGGGCAGAGGGAACACTTATACAGGTACTGATGAGGGGATATGAACCAGGTGTGTGTAATAAACAAGACAAAACAAATGGAATGTTCGGTGAGGAGTGGCAGTGGCTAGAAGGCCGGTGACGACGAATGCCGAAGCCTGCCCGAAAAAGGAGAGGAGGCAGCTTCGGAGGAAGTCGTGACAGAGTCACTAGAGAATGCCAGCCAACTCTGGTATATAAAGTGCAGTGGTGCGTAACGGTTTTGCAGTTTAAAATAAATCTCAATGCTCCATGGTAAAGGGTGTCAATTGATCTCATACGTCGGTGTTCGGAGGGTGGAACTAAACTAGGATTTCTGCACTAGGACAGGAATTAGGTCTAAATAGTGGCAGCAACTTCCTCTGGAGTTGTCAAATAAAGTGATAGTTCATTTGTTTTAGTTTATCTACTTTCCTTAGTTGTTGTTGTTACTTCCAACCTGTTCAAATGAGCTAGATGGTTGTTTAGCAACATCCAGAATCTCCTGGCTAGCATTTTTGGAGATTGTAGTACTGCTAGTTAAAACAGATTGGATCTGTTAGCAGTGCATTCAACAGCATTGGGAAAAAGCCCTGTGTTGCGCAGCTGTGGAATGTGAGTAATGGTGTGGATGTAACAACCCCATTGGAATTATATATATTTTTTAAAGCAGTAGATGATAGCATTATCAATTACCAGGTAGAGCAAAATAATGTTCTTTGCCAAAGTGATTCCGCATAATTATTATGCTGATGTAATGAAGTGGTGTTCAAACTCGATTGGCTCTTTTGGAAATTCCACCCTGACCGAGGCGCAAACTCAGAATCCTTCACATTGTAACACAATATACTAAAGAAGCTTTGTCAATACCACTGACCCAGTGGATCTGAGGAAAAAATACTTCTTGGTCTCAGGAGGGCAGTAGTGATGCACCGAGCCATCCAACTTTATTGTTGTCAAATGCAGCATAATAATGGATCCATGGCCGCATCTGGATAGCAACGATAAGGCTAATTTTTGTTGGCGGGTGCAGTAGAGTGATTCATAATGATTCATCTGTACACTATATACACATCAGTACACTGTCAACTACAATGTCAACTGTAGGCCAGCCCGCTGGATCTACTAGTAGTTGTCATTCAGGAGCTTTATTGCCACTGGGATAAATTACTGTTTGGCTCTATTCTTTTATGTCCTGGTTCACATTTCTGTTCTCTGCAAGTTAATGGACAATAAAACACGTCATATATTATTTTCCGTAGTTATCTTCTTCTTTGAGATATTTACTGCTGTGTTAGCCTGTTAAGTGCTTTTCAGACAGGAAATGCCACGTGTTAATTTAACCATTTATTAGAAAATATTACAATTCATGCAATACTTTAGTCTTGGCGTTAGGCTCTGCTCCTTCGCGGTAGCATGCATAATGTTAAGATAATAATAATGACAGGCAGAGAGCAAGGTATGCTATAGTGATCCCCCTGCAGGAAGGAAACATAGACCCAAACAGGTGGAGGCTGGGGTGGGTGGTGGGAAAGCAGAAAACAGACCTGCATGCGAGTAACGCATGTTACAGCAATTGCATGTCACCAAGAACACCAGCACATAGCTTGCGTGTGGAAGCCATCAAAAAAGTGTGTGCAGAACCTGGTGGACTAAATAGACAGCCATATTAACGTGGAGTGATGATCTAATTGTTGCAATATCAGTGGATGCTATGTAATACTTGGGTTTCCTGACTGAACCAGCTGCACTTGATTTCAGACAGGAAACACCACGTGTTCGATTAACCATTTATTTGAAAAGATTACAATACATGCAATACGCTAGTCTTGGCATTAGGCTCTGCTCTTTTGGGGTAGCTCACTGCCAGAGCATACATAGTGTTAAGATAATAATAATTACAGGCAGAGAGCAAGGTATGCTATACCAATCCCCAAAACAGCAGAACCACTGCCAGATAACAAACTATGTGTATGGCAGACGCTTGACAGCAATGTCATCTATATAATATGATTGATACTATGTGTAGCATGAAGGTGAAACTATGTGTAGGCTACTGCAGGCACATCATACTGAGATAGCTTCTCAGAAAACCAAGAGTAGGCTTATTTCTCATGTTACCTCGCT
The DNA here is from genome assembly GCF_020615455.1 of Coregonus clupeaformis. NCBI lineage: Eukaryota > Metazoa > Chordata > Actinopteri > Salmoniformes > Salmonidae > Coregonus > Coregonus clupeaformis. The sequence continues at coordinate 11,849,472 of NC_059211.1, read as the reverse complement.
TGACCCGCTGAGGCAAGATGAACCTGCCATCTTGGTAAATGAAAACTAAGCTACGCATCTAATACACTGCCGTAATTCACCATACTGAGATAGCTTCTCAGAACTATGAGTAGGCTTATTTTTTATGTTACTCACCCAATGGTGTCTCGCTGAGCCAAGATGAGCCTGCCATCTTGGTAAATGAAAAATAATGTACCTATCGAACTGCACAGTAATTCAACTTTCTGAGATTGCTTCTCAGAAACGATGGGCTTATTCCTTATTCCATGTGACGCATGGAACCCACCTATGAACCCAGCCAACCACCTGCAGCTATATAAACACAATGTTATATATAGCAGATTGCAATGCAGTAAGAGTGAAGAAACATGGATCACAGTCATGACAAAATTAGCAATTGCTGCAGGAACTCATTTAGCTTCCACAATCTCAGAACATTTAATCAAATGTAACGTCCGTAAGCAGCAGAGGAACATTGGCTCATGATCTTGAGGGTCAGCTGGAACCGATTGAGAAGCAGTAGTGCTGGAGTGGGCTGTCTATATCTCAGAGCTAGCCCGCGACACTGGCAGAGGAATCAGAGCCATGATGAGTTCCAGTATAATAATAATAAATAATAAATAATTGGTCATTTAGCAGTATCTTGCCATTGTTGCCAGCATCAATGTTGAACAGGGGTTTACCAGGTGCCGCCCGTGGTCAGCATATGCAGGTTAAAATGACTATAGCAGAGTGAGCTGTATAACGGTATTAGATAATTTGCATACACAAAATGTTTTATTTAACCTTTATTTTAACAGGGAAACATATTGAGACCTAGGTCTCTTTTACAAATGTGCCCTATATACACAACATACAGTGGGGAAAAAAAGTATTTAGTCAGCCACCAATTGTGCGAGTTCTCCCACTTAAAAAGATGAGAGAGGCCTGTAATTTTCATCATAGGTACACGTCAACTATGACAGACAAAATGAGAAAAAAAAATCCAGAAAATCACATTGTAGGATTTTTAATGAATTTATTTGCAAATTATGGTGGAAAATAAGTATTTGGTCAATGACGAAAGTTTCTCAATACTTTGTTATATACCCTTTGTTGGCAATGACACAGGTCAAACGTTTTCTGTAAGTCTTCACAAGGTTTTCACACACTGTTGCTGGTATTTTGGCCCATTCCTCCATGCAGATCTCCTCTAGAGCAGTGATGTTTTGGGGCTGTCGCTGGGCAACACGGACTTTCAACTCCCTCCAAAGATTTTCTATGGGGTTGAGATCTGGAGACTGGCTAGGCCACTCCAGGACCTTGAAATGCTTCTTACGAAGCCACTCCTTCGTTGCCCGGGCGGTGTGTTTGGGATCATTGTCATGCTGAAAGACCCAGCCACGTTTCATCTTCAATGCCCTTGCTGATGGAAGGAGGTTTTCACGCAAAATCTCACGATACATGGCCCCATTCATTCTTTCCTTTACACAGATCAGTCGTCCTTGTCCCTTTGCAGAAAAACAGCCCCAAAGCATGATGTTTCCACCCCCATGCTTCACAGTAGGTATGATGTTCTTTGGATGCAACTCAGCATTCTTTGTCTTCCAAACACGACGAGTTGAGTTTTTACCAAAAAGTTATATTTTGGTTTCATCTGTCCATATGACATTCTCCCAATCCTCTTCTGGATCATCCAAATGCACTCTAGCAAACTTCAGACGGGGGGACACGTCTGGGGGACAGGGGGACACGTCTTGCACTGCAGGATTTGAGTCCCTGGCGGCGTAGTGTGTGTTACTGATGGTAGGCTTTGTTACTTTGGTCCCAGCTCTCTGCAGGTCATTCACTAGGTCCCCCCGTGTGGTTCTGGGATTTTTGCTCACCGTTCTTGTGATCATTTTGACCCCACGGGGTGTGATCTTGCGTGGAGCCCCAGATCGAGGGAGAATATCAGTGGTCTTGTATGTCTTGCATTTCTTAATAATTGCTCCCACAGTTGATTTCTTCAAACCAAGCTGCTTACCTATTGCAGATTCAGTCTTCCCAGCCTGATGCAGGTCTACAATTTTGTTTCTGGTGTCCTTTGACCAGGGGCGGTGTGTTCATTAGGGCGATATGGGCGACGCACTGCCAAACGGGAAAAGGAAGGGATTTTTTTTCTAATCAATTATATCACAGCAACAGTAGTTATCAGTGTTCTAATCTAGACGTCTGATCTGCCACTAAATGTCCAATCAGGCTAAAGTCGTGCTTCAAATGGCACCGCCCGTTTTGGGGCGATTTCAGTCAGGTTGAAAATCGCCCCAGAAGTCTCTCATAGACTCTCATGTAAAATCTTTTTTTTTTCAAATATCAGAGCTTTCAATACAATCTCTATGGGTTCCGGGAGGGCTTGCACTTACGCGCTTTCGTCATACGTAACATAACCATGAACATAACTAAGAAAAGAGCGGGTAGCAGCGTCAATCAATTCACATACTACTGTCAAGATGGCTAGCGTTCAGTGCAACTCGATTGTCTCTTTGAAAGAAGTTCATTTTTGTCGGCGAACAAATCAAGATAAATTGGCAACGAAACAATTAGGACCTCCCAGACCAAATGTAATAATTCAACAGGTTTCTACTAAAGGGGGAAAGTCCTACACCCGAGGATTTTCCAAAAATTGGTACGAACGAAAAACCTGGCTAGCAGGCTGCGATGTAGCTAATGCAGTCTTCTGCTACCCCTGCTTACTCTTTCACCCTGAAGGCGGCACGGCAGACAGCACCGCTTGGACAGCGACTGGTGTAACGCATAATGTTAAGATAATAATAATGACAGGCAGAGAGCAAGGTATGCTATAGTGATCCCCCTGCAGGAAGGAAACATAGACCCAAACAGGTGGAGGCTGGGGTGGGTGGTGGGAAAGCAGAAAACAGACCTGCATGCGAGTAACGCATGTTACAGCAATTGCATGTCACCAAGAACACCAGCACATAGCTTGCGTGTGGAAGCCATCAAAAAAAGTGTGTGCAGAACCTGGTGGACTAAATAGACAGCCATATTAACGTGGAGTGATGATCTAATTGTTGCAATATCAGTGGATGCTATGTAATACTTGGGTTTCCTGACTGAACCAGCTGCACTTGATTTCAGACAGGAAACACCACGTGTTCGATTAACCATTTATTTGAAAAGATTACAATACATGCAATACGCTAGTCTTGGCATTAGGCTCTGCTCTTTTGGGGTAGCTCACTGCCAGAGCATACATAGTGTTAAGATAATAATAATTACAGGCAGAGAGCAAGGTATGCTATACCAATCCCCAAAACAGCAGAACCACTGCCAGATAACAAACTATGTGTATGGCAGACGCTTGACAGCAATGTCATCTATATAATATGATTGATACTATGTGTAGCATGAAGGTGAAACTATGTGTAGGCTACTGCAGGCACATCATACTGAGATAGCTTCTCAGAAAACCAAGAGTAGGCTTATTTCTCATGTTACCTCGCTTGACCCGCTGAGGCAAGATGAACCTGCCATCTTGGTAAATGAAAACTAAGCTACGCATCTAATACACTGCCGTAATTCACCATACTGAGATAGCTTCTCAGAACTATGAGTAGGCTTATTTTTTATGTTACTCACCCAATGGTGTCCTCGCTGAGCCAAGATGAGCCTGCCATCTTGGTAAATGAAAATAATGTACCTATCGAACTGCACAGTAATTCAACTTTCTGAGATTGCTTCTCAGAAACGATGGGCTTATTCCTTATTCCATGTGACGCATGGAACCCACCTATGAACCCAGCCAACCACCTGCAGCTATATAAACACAATGTTATATATAGCAGATTGCAATGCAGTAAGAGTGAAGAAACATGGATCACAGTCATGACAAAATTAGCAATTGCTGCAGGAACTCATTTAGCTTCCACAATCTCAGAACATTTAATCAAATGTAACGTCCGTAAGCAGCAGAGGAACATTGGCTCATGATCTTGAGGGTCAGCTGGAACCGATTGAGAAGCAGTAGTGCTGGAGTGGGCTGTCAATATCTCAGAGCTAGCCCGCGACACTGGCAGAGGAATCAGAGCCATGATGAGTTCCAGTATAATAATAATAAATAATAAATAATTGGTCATTTAGCAGTATCTTGCCATTGTTGCCAGCATCAATGTTGAACAGGGGTTTACCAGGTGCCGCCCGTGGTCAGCATATGCAGGTTAAAATGACTATAGCAGAGTGAGCTGTATAACGGTATTAGATAATTTGCATACACAAAATGTTTTATTTAACCTTTATTTTAACAGGGAAACATATTGAGACCTAGGTCTCTTTTACAAATGTGCCCTATATACACAACATACAGTGGGGAAAAAAAAGTATTTAGTCAGCCACCAATTGTGCGAGTTCTCCCACTTAAAAAGATGAGAGAGGCCTGTAATTTTCATCATAGGTACACGTCAACTATGACAGACAAAATGAGAAAAAAAAATCCAGAAAATCACATTGTAGGATTTTTAATGAATTTATTTGCAAATTATGGTGGAAAATAAGTATTTGGTCAATGACGAAAGTTTCTCAATACTTTGTTATATACCCTTTGTTGGCAATGACACAGGTCAAACGTTTTCTGTAAGTCTTCACAAGGTTTTCACACACTGTTGCTGGTATTTTGGCCCATTCCTCCATGCAGATCTCCTCTAGAGCAGTGATGTTTTGGGGCTGTCGCTGGGCAACACGGACTTTCAACTCCCTCCAAAGATTTTCTATGGGGTTGAGATCTGGAGACTGGCTAGGCCACTCCAGGACCTTGAAATGCTTCTTCACGAAGCCACTCCTTCGTTGCCCGGGCGGTGTGTTTGGGATCATTGTCATGCTGAAAGACCCAGCCACGTTTCATCTTCAATGCCCTTGCTGATGGAAGGAGGTTTTCACGCAAAATCTCACGATACATGGCCCCATTCATTCTTTCCTTTACACAGATCAGTCGTCCTTGTCCCTTTGCAGAAAAACAGCCCCAAAGCATGATGTTTCCACCCCCATGCTTCACAGTAGGTATGATGTTCTTTGGATGCAACTCAGCATTCTTTGTCTTCCAAACACGACGAGTTGAGTTTTTACCAAAAAGTTATATTTTGGTTTCATCTGTCCATATGACATTCTCCCAATCCTCTTCTGGATCATCCAAATGCACTCTAGCAAACTTCAGACGGGGGGACACGTCTGGGGGACAGGGGGACACGTCTTGCACTGCAGGATTTGAGTCCCTGGCGGCGTAGTGTGTGTTACTGATGGTAGGCTTTGTTACTTTGGTCCCAGCTCTCTGCAGGTCATTCACTAGGTCCCCCCGTGTGGTTCTGGGATTTTTGCTCACCGTTCTTGTGATCATTTTGACCCCACGGGGTGTGATCTTGCGTGGAGCCCCAGATCGAGGGAGAATATCAGTGGTCTTGTATGTCTTGCATTTCTTAATAATTGCTCCCACAGTTGATTTCTTCAAACCAAGCTGCTTACCTATTGCAGATTCAGTCTTCCCAGCCTGATGCAGGTCTACAATTTTGTTTCTGGTGTCCTTTGACCAGGGCGGTGTGTTCATTAGGGCGATATGGGCGACGCACTGCCAAACGGGAAAAGGAAGGGATTTTTTTTCTAATCAATTATATCACAGCAACAGTAGTTATCAGTGTTCTAATCTAGACGTCTGATCTGCCACTAAATGTCCAATCAGGCTAAAGTCGTGCTTCAAATGGCACCGCCCGTTTTGGGGCGATTTCAGTCAGGTTGAAAATCGCCCCAGAAGTCTCTCATAGACTCTCATGTAAAATCTATTTTTTTCAAATATCAGAGCTTTCAATACAATCTCTATGGGTTCCGGGAGGGCTTGCACTTACGCGCTTTCGTCATACGTAACATAACCATGAACATAACTAAGAAAAGAGCGGGTAGCAGCGTCAATCAATTCACATACTACTGTCAAGATGGCTAGCGTTCAGTGCAACTCGATTGTCTCTTTGAAAGAAGTTCATTTTTGTCGGCGAACAAATCAAGATAAATTGGCAACGAAACAATTAGGACCTCCCAGACCAAATGTAATAATTCAACAGGTTTCTACTAAAGGGGGAAAGTCCTACACCCGAGGATTTTCCAAAAATTGGTACGAAACGAAAAACCTGGCTAGCAGGCTGCGATGTAGCTAATGCAGTCTTCTGCTACCCCTGCTTACTCTTTCACCCTGAAGGCGGCACGGCAGACAGCACCGCTTGGACAGCGACTGGTGTAACGCATAATGTTAAGATAATAATAATGACAGGCAGAGAGCAAGGTATGCTATAGTGATCCCCCTGCAGGAAGGAAACATAGACCCAAACAGGTGGAGGCTGGGGTGGGTGGTGGGAAAGCAGAAAACAGACCTGCATGCGAGTAACGCATGTTACAGCAATTGCATGTCACCAAGAACACCAGCACATAGCTTGCGTGTGGAAGCCATCAAAAAAGTGTGTGCAGAACCTGGTGGACTAAATAGACAGCCATATTAACGTGGAGTGATGATCTAATTGTTGCAATATCAGTGGATGCTATGTAATACTTGGGTTTCCTGACTGAACCAGCTGCACTTGATTTCAGACAGGAAACACCACGTGTTCGATTAACCATTTATTTGAAAAGATTACAATACATGCAATACGCTAGTCTTGGCATTAGGCTCTGCTCTTTTGGGGTAGCTCACTGCCAGAGCATACATAGTGTTAAGATAATAATAATTACAGGCAGAGAGCAAGGTATGCTATACCAATCCCCAAAACAGCAGAACCACTGCCAGATAACAAACTATGTGTATGGCAGACGCTTGACAGCAATGTCATCTATATAATATGATTGATACTATGTGTAGCATGAAGGTGAAACTATGTGTAGGCTACTGCAGGCACATCATACTGAGATAGCTTCTCAGAAAACCAAGAGTAGGCTTATTTCTCATGTTACCTCGCTTGACCCGCTGAGGCAAGATGAACCTGCCATCTTGGTAAATGAAAACTAAGCTACGCATCTAATACACTGCCGTAATTCACCATACTGAGATAGCTTCTCAGAACTATGAGTAGGCTTATTTTTTATGTTACTCACCCAATGGTGTCCTCGCTGAGCCAAGATGAGCCTGCCATCTTGGTAAATGAAAATAATGTACCTATCGAACTGCACAGTAATTCAACTTTCTGAGATTGCTTCTCAGAAACGATGGGCTTATTCCTTATTCCATGTGACGCATGGAACCCACCTATGAACCCAGCCAACCACCTGCAGCTATATAAACACAATGTTATATATAGCAGATTGCAATGCAGTAAGAGTGAAGAAACATGGATCACAGTCATGACAAAATTAGCAATTGCTGCAGGAACTCATTTAGCTTCCACAATCTCAGAACATTTAATCAAATGTAACGTCCGTAAGCAGCAGAGGAACATTGGCTCATGATCTTGAGGGTCAGCTGGAACCGATTGAGAAGCAGTAGTGCTGGAGTGGGCTGTCTATATCTCAGAGCTAGCCCGCGACACTGGCAGAGGAATCAGAGCCATGATGAGTTCCAGTATAATAATAATAATAATAAATAATTGGTCATTTAGCAGTATCTTGCCATTGTTGCCAGCATCAATGTTGAACAGGGGTTTACCAGGTGCCGCCCGTGGTCAGCATATGCAGGTTAAAATGACTATAGCAGAGTGAGCTGTATAACGGTATTAGATAATTTGCATACACAAAATGTTTTATTTAACCTTTATTTTAACAGGGAAACATATTGAGACCTAGGTCTCTTTTACAAATGTGCCCTATATACACAACATACAGTGGGGGAAAAAAAGTATTTAGTCAGCCACCAATTGTGCGAGTTCTCCCACTTAAAAAGATGAGAGAGGCCTGTAATTTTCATCATAGGTACACGTCAACTATGACAGACAAAATGAGAAAAAAAAATCCAGAAAATCACATTGTAGGATTTTTAATGAATTTATTTGCAAATTATGGTGGAAAATAAGTATTTGGTCAATGACGAAAGTTTCTCAATACTTTGTTATATACCCTTTGTTGGCAATGACACAGGTCAAACGTTTTCTGTAAGTCTTCACAAGGTTTTCACACACTGTTGCTGGTATTTTTGGCCCATTCCTCCATGCAGATCTCCTCTAGAGCAGTGATGTTTTGGGGCTGTCGCTGGGCAACACGGACTTTCAACTCCCTCCAAAGATTTTCTATGGGGTTGAGATCTGGAGACTGGCTAGGCCACTCCAGGACCTTGAAATGCTTCTTACGAAGCCACTCCTTCGTTGCCCGGGCGGTGTGTTTGGGATCATTGTCATGCTGAAAGACCCAGCCACGTTTCATCTTCAATGCCCTTGCTGATGGAAGGAGGTTTTCACGCAAAATCTCACGATACATGGCCCCATTCATTCTTTCCTTTACACAGATCAGTCGTCCTTGTCCCTTTGCAGAAAAACAGCCCCAAAGCATGATGTTTCCACCCCCATGCTTCACAGTAGGTATGGTGTTCTTTGGATGCAACTCAGCATTCTTTGTCTTCCAAACACGACGAGTTGAGTTTTTACCAAAAAGTTCTATTTTGGTTTCATCTGTCCATATGACATTCTCCCAATCCTCTTCTGGATCATCCAAATGCACTCTAGCAAACTTCAGACGGGGGACACGTCTGGGGGACAGGGGACACGTCTGGCACTGCAGGATTTGAGTCCCTGGCGGCGTAGTGTGTGTTACTGATGGTAGGCTTTGTTACTTTGGTCCCAGCTCTCTGCAGGTCATTCACTAGGTCCCCCCGTGTGGTTCTGGGATTTTTGCTCACCGTTCTTGTGATCATTTTGACCCCACGGGGTGAGATCTTGCGTGGAGCCCCAGATCGAGGGAGAATATCAGTGGTCTTGTATGTCTTGCATTTCTTAATAATTGCTCCCACAGTTGATTTCTTCAAACCAAGCTGCTTACCTATTGCAGATTCAGTCTTCCCAGCCTGATGCAGGTCTACAATTTTGTTTCTGGTGTCCTTTGACCAGGGGCGGTGTGTTCATTAGGGCGATATGGGCGACGCACTGCCAAACGGGAAAAGGAAGGGATTTTTTTTCTAATCAATTATATCACAGCAACAGTAGTTATCAGTGTTCTAATCTAGACGTCTGATCTGCCACTAAATGTCCAATCAGGCTAAAGTCGTGCTTCAAATGGCACCGCCCGTTTTGGGGCGATTTCAGTCAGGTTGAAAATCGCCCCAGAAGTCTCTCATAGACTCTCATGTAAAATCTTTTTTTTTTCAAATATCAGAGCTTTCAATACAATCTCTATGGGTTCCGGGAGGGCTTGCACTTACGCGCTTTCGTCATACGTAACATAACCATGAACATAACTAAGAAAAGAGCGGGTAGCAGCGTCAATCAATTCACATACTACTGTCAAGATGGCTAGCGTTCAGTGCAACTCGATTGTCTCTTTGAAAGAAGTTCATTTTTGTCGGCGAACAAATCAAGATAAATTGGCAATGAAACAATTAGGACCTCCCAGACCAAATGTAATAATTCAACAGGTTTCTACTAAAGGGGGAAAGTCCTACACCCGAGGATTTTCCAAAAATTGGTACGAACGAAAAACCTGGCTAGCAGGCTGCGATGTAGCTAATGCAGTCTTCTGCTACCCCTGCTTACTCTTTCACCCTGAAGGCGGCACGGCAGACAGCACCGCTTGGACAGCGACTGGTGTAACGGACATGCACCATCTTTCAGAAAAGATTAAGAAACATGAGCTGTCAAAGACCCACATGGATAGCTGTTTGAGATTGTCTGCTTTGGGGAGAGTGAACATTGCCACTCAACTGGATGAGGGATACAGGCTAGCTGTCCGCCGCCACAACGATGAGGTTAGCAAGAACCGCCACATCCTCAGCCGGCTAATCCAGTGTGTGAAGTTTTGCGGAGTGTTTGAGTTAGCTTTGCGAGGCAAAGATGAAACTGAGGGCTCCACCAACCCTGGTATTTTTCTTGGACTTGTCAACTTTGTGGCACAATTAGATGAGGTGTTTGATGACCATCTTAAAAATGCTAAAGTTTTCAAGGGCACATCAAAGACCATTCAAAACGAGCTACTGGAGTGTATGCTAGCGGTCATGAGGGAACATATTGTGGAGGAGGTGAAGTCGGCGAACTTCGTAGCTATCCAAGCTGACGAGACCACGGACGTTTCTACACAGACACAGCTGGTGCTTGTGCTGAGGTACATAGATAGCAAGAATATTTTATTTTTTTCCTGGGGCTTTTTCACAAAATCATGCCCCACGTCGACATTCTGTACCAGAAGCTACAGAAGAAGGACATCGATGCTGTCTTCATCAAACGTGCCCTCGACAGCTTCACAAGCAGTGTGCAGGCCATAAGGTAAGATTAAACAATATCATTCGATCTTTCTCAAAGCAGAGCTTTATTTGAAAATGTATGCATGAAAGGAGACATCATCATATTTACAAATCTATACAATTGGCCAGAATATGGTTGTTCATTTTTACAAAGCCATACAGATAGCTGTGTTTACCTTTTCTATAAATTATTTTCAAATTCTGTTTTCAGGCAAAATGTCTATCACTGTTCATTTTCACAAATCTATACAAGAGGGCAGAATATGGAAGTCTATAAAAATGTCTTATTACCAATAACTTGCATCAATGTTTTCAGTAGCCTCTATCAAAAGCTCCTGCTTGCTTGTTGTGAATTATGCTCAGGTGCACATATTTCCAATTCAACCATGAGGCCTTTTTGAAGCAAGTAATGTGTATATCAGTATTGACTTATATGCTGCCCCTGTCTTCATGTTGTTGCTGGACATATCTTTTTTAAAATGTGTGTAGGTCACCTAAATCATCAGAAAAATTGCCCCCCCTGAGAATTTTTTCAGGAGCCGCCACTGCCTTTGACAGCTCTTTGGTCTTGGCCATAGTGGAGTTTGGAGTGTGACTGTTTGAGGTTGTGGACAGGTGTCTTTTATACTGATAACAAGTTCAAACAGGTGCCATTAATAAAGGTAACGAGTGGAGGACAGAGGAGCCTCTTAAAGAAGAAGTTACAGGTCTGTGAGAGCCAGAAATCTTGCTTGTTTGTAGGTGACCAAATACTTATTTTCCACCATAATTTGCAAATAAATTCATTAAAAATCCTAAAATGTGATTTTCTGGATTATTTTCTTCTCAATTTGTCTGTCATAGTTGACGTGTACCTATGATGAAAATTACAGGCCTCTCATCTTTTTAAGTGGGAGAACATGCACAATTGGTGGCTGACTAAATACTTTTTTCCCCCACTGTAAATATACACATTATACCCAAACACATACACATTAAAATATAAAAATACAGTCATGGGAAGCACACATAAAACATTACAAATCACCCAGAAAAACAGTTACATTCCTTCACAAATATGTCCCCAATCAATACTTGAAATTGCCTGAACGGCACCAGAACATCAAGATGAAATATATTTTGAATTTTGTTCCAGCAATACGGTGCATTAAACTAAAAGCAGATTTACCTAGCTCTGTGGAGACCCTATGAATCTCAAGAGTTAACCAATCCTGTGAACAGGTTAGGCAACTCAGGTGACTATAATCCAACAGCAAAATTAGATAAAACTGAATTTTATGAAATAGGGCATTGTAAACAAAAAGGGAGTAATGTAGAGATCTATGGGTCTTTAGCGAAGTCCAGCCAACCTTTTGATACAGGATGCAGTGATGAGTATCTAAACTGTCACCTGTAACAAAACGAAGGGTACTATGGTAGATGGCATCCTGTCACGCCCTGACTCAGGGGACGCTTATATGTTGAGTCAGGGTGTGTATATTCCTTGTGCTTTTTCTATGTTGTCGATCTAGTATGTGTGGATCTATGTTGGCCGGTGTGGTTTCCAATCAGAGGCAGCTGTCGCTCGTTGTCTCTGATTGGGGACCATACTTAGGCAGCCTATTGGCACTGTCTAGTTGTGGGATCTTGTTCCTGGTAAGGTTAGTTGTGTATTCTCCCTTAGGACTTCACGTTTCGTTTCCTTTGTTGTTTTGTCGTGTGTTTATTTAGTTGAATAAACATGTACGTATATGTCACATGTACGTATATTGTGCCTGATGTCACAGGTGGGTAAATTGTGGTCATGGGAAGAGATATTTGTGGGGAGAGGACCATGGGCTAAGGTAGATGCCCAGGCAGGAGAGGTGCAACGGCAACACGGAGGAGGCCGGTCGAGGAGGAAGCCAGAGAAGCAGCCCCAATAACATTTTTTGGGGGGGCACACGGGGTGGTTGGCGGAGCCTAGTGTCAGAGCAGAGACAACTCCCCGTACTCACGCGAGGAAGCGTATGACTGGGCAGGCTCCGTGTTATGCGGAGCCACGTACTGTGTCGCCAGTGTGCCGGCACAGTCCTGTACGCCCTGTGCTTACACCACGCACGTGCCGTGCGAAGATGGGTATCCAGCCAGGACGGGGTGTGCCGGCTCAACGCTCCTGGTCTCCAGTACGCCTCCTCTGTCCCGCATATCCTGCGCCAGTTCTACGAACTGTATCGCCAGTGCGCGTGCACAGCCCAGTGCGTCCTGTGCTGATGCCTCACACATACTGTGCGGAAGTAGGCATTCAGCCAGGATGGGTTGTGCCAGCTCTCCGCTCCAGACCTCCAGTCCGCCTCCATAGTCCGGCCCGGCCCGGCCCGTGCCTGCTCCTTGCACCAGACCAGTGGTGCGTTTGTCCAGTCCGGCACGGCCCGTGCCCGTTCCACCGGTGCCTGGGCCGGCACCGGTCAGCTGCTCCACTCCGGAGCCAGAGCAGTCCGGTGCCTGATCCAGTTCCGGTCAGCTGTTCCACTCCGGAGCCAGAGTAGTCCGCTCCACCGGTGCGTGATCCAGCTCCGGTCAGCTGCTCCACTCCGGAGCCAGAGCAGTCCGCTCCACCAGTGCCTGATCCAGCTCCGGTCAGCTGAGCCACTCCGGAGCCAGAGCAGTCCGCTCCACCGGGGTCCAGTCCAGCTCCGGTCAGCGGCTCCACTCCGGAGCCAGAGCAGTCCGCTCCACCGGTGCCTGATCCAGCTCCGGTCAGCGGCTCCACTACGGAGCCAGAGCAGTCCGCTCCACCGGTGCCCAATCCAGCTGCGGTCAGCCCCTCTCCAGGTCCTGGGTCTCCCACACCAGGGTCCAGACAGGGCCTGGCGTATCATGGGAGGAAGGAGAGGGGAAGCAGCGCGCCGAGGTCCAGACCAGACCAGGGGCGCAAAACAAGGAGGTGGAGAGTGAGAGGCCGTCACGCCCCAAGCCAGATCCGCCTCCGAGGCGGAATGCCCACCCGGCCCCTACCCTGTTGTGTTTATGTTGTGCGGTCGGAGTCTGCACCTTTGGGGGGGGGTACTGTCACGCCCTGACTCAGGGGACGCTTATATGTTGAGTCAGGGTGTGTATATTCCTTGTTGTGTTTTTTCTATGTTTGTGATCTAGTATGTATAGTTCTATGTTGGCCGGTGTGGTTCCCAATCAGAGGCAGCTGTCGCTCGTTGTCTCTGATTGGGGACCATACTTAGGCAGCCTATGGGCACTATTGAGTTGTAGGATCTTGTTAAGGTTTGTTATATTCTACCTTAGGACTTCACGTTTCGTTTCGTTTCTTGTTTTGTCGTGTGTTTATTTAGTTGAATAAACATGTACGTATATCACGATGCGCCTTTGTCACACCCTGGCTCTGGGGACTCTATATGTTGAGCCAGGGTGTGTAGTTTCTATGTGTTTTGTTCTATGTTCACAGTCTAGTTCTTGTATTTCTATGTTGGCCAGAGTGGTTCCCAATCAGAGGCAACGAGTGTCAGCTGTTGCTGGTTGTCTCTGATTGGGAGCCATATTTAAACAGTCTGTTTTCCCTTAGTGTTTGTGGGATCTTGTTCCTTTTGGTGTGTTCCGTGTTTGTTGTGTTTAACATAGGACGTCACGTTATCGTTTGTTGTTTGGTTGCTAGTGCATTCATTAAATAAAAGAAGTATGTTCGTTCATCACGCTGCGCCTTGGTCTACTCCGTCTAACGATCGTGACAGAAGATCCCACCATACCAGGACCAAACAGTGTGTCCAGGAGCAAGCAGCCTGGACATGGGAGGAAGCGCCGGGAAAGGAGCTGGAGAGGTTGGCGAAGGCCCAGGTGGGCAAAGTGTGGTCCTGGGAGGACATGCTCGGGGGAAAAGGGCCATGGGCTAAGATTAAGGCCCTGGCGAGAGAGGAGCAACGGCGTCAACAGTGTCGTCGTCGGACGGACGAGAGGCAACCCCAAAAAAATTTTAGGGGGGGGCACACGGCATGGGCGACTGGGCAGCAGGAGGCTGCCACAGGGCGAATTGGGAGGTTGGCAGAGGAGGCCGCCAGGTTACGGGGGCCACTGGTCAAAGAGGGGAAGGAAGGTGTAGAGGCACGGCGAGAGGTACTGGGGTGTGTTACCAGTCCGGTCCGGCCCGTTCCAGATCCCTGCGTAGGGCCAGTGGTGTGTGTCCCCAGTACGGTCCGGTCTGTTCCTGCTCCCCGCACCAAGGTAATGGTGCGCGTCGCCAGCCCGGCCCGGCCTGTTCCTGCTCCTCGCACCAAGCCTACGGTGCGCGTCGCCAGCCCGGCTCGGCCTGTTCCTGCTCCTCGCACCAAGCCTACGGTGCGCGTCGCCAGCCCGGCTCGGCCTGTTCCTGCTCCTCGCACCAAGCCTACGGTGCGCGTCGCCAGCCCAGCCCGGCCTGTTCCTGCTCCCCGCACCAAGCCTACGGTGCGCGTCGCCAGCCCAGCCCGGCCTGTTCCTGCTCCCCGCACCAAGCTAACGGTGCGCGTCGCCAGCCCGGCCCGGCCTGTTCCTGCCACTCGCACCAAGCCTACGGTGCGCGTCGCCAGCCCGGCCCGGCCTGTTCCTGCCACTCGCACCAAGCCTCACGGTGCGCGTCGCCAGCCCAGCCCGGCCTGTTCCTGCCACTCGCACCAAACCTACGGTGCGCGTCGCCAGCCCGGCCCGGCCTGTTCCTGCCACTCGCACCAAGCCTACGGTGCGTGTCGCCAGCCCGGCCCGGCCTGTTCCTGCCACTCGCACCAAACCTACGGTGCGCGTCGCCAGCCCGGCCCGGCCTGTTCCTGCCACTCGCACCAAGCCTACGGTGCGCCGTCGCCAGCCCGGCCCGACTGTTCCTGCTCCACGCACCAAGCCAGGGGTGCGAGTCGTCAGCCTGGTCCGCCCGTTCCTGCTCCACGCACCAAGCCAGGGGTGCAAGTCGTCAGCCCGGTCCGCCCGTTCCTGCTCCACGCACCAAGCCAGGGGTGTGCGTCGTCAGCCCGGTCCGGCCCGTTCCTGCTCCACGCACCAAGCCAGGGGTGCGAGTCGTCAGCCCGGTCCGCCCGTTCCTGCTCCACGCACCAAGCCAGGGGTGCGCATCGTCAGCCCGGTACGGCCCGTTCCGGCTCCACGCACCAAGCCAGGTGCGCATCGTCAGCCCGGTCCGGCCCGTAGCTGCTCCACGCACCAAGCCAGGGGTGCGCATCGTCAGCCCGGTCCAGCCCGTTCCTGCTCCACGCACCAGCCAGGGGTGCGCATCGTCAGCCCGGTCCGGCCCGTTGCTGCTCCACGCACCAAGCCAGGGGTGCGCATCGTCAGCCCGGTCCGGCCCGTTTCTGCTCCACGCACCAAGCCAGGGGTGTGCGTCGTCAGTCCTGGGTCACCGGTGCCTGGTCAGGTACCGGTCAGCTGCTCCACACCGGAGCTGAAGCAATCCGCTCCTACGATGTCCAGTCCAGCTCCAGCCAGCGGGGCCAGACCGGACCAGGGGCGCTACGGGGGATTATTGGAAGGTGGTGGGGCAAGCCCGAGCCGGAACCGCCTCCGAGGAGGAATGCCCACCCAGCCCTCCCCTGTTTGGTTTATGTGGAGGCGCGGTCGCAGTCCGCGCCTTTGGGTACTGTCACACCCTGGCTCTGGGGACTCTATATCTTGAGCCAGGGTGTGTAGTTTCTATGTGTTTTGTTCTATGTTCACAGTCTAGTTCTTGTATTTCTATGTTGGCCAGAGTGGTTCCCAATCAGAGGCAACGAGTGTCAGCTGTTGCTGGTTGTCTCTGATTGGGAGCCATATTTAAACAGTCTGTTTTCCCTTAGTGTTTGTGGGATCTTGTTCCTTTTGGTGTGTTCCGTGTTTGTTGTGTTTAACATAGGACGTCACGTTATCGTTTGTTGTTTGGTTGCTCGTGCATTCATTAAATAAAAGAAGTATGTTCGTTCATCACGCTGTGCCTTGGTCTACTCCGTCTAACGATCGTGACAGCCTTGGTCTGTCCCGTCATTAAACGAACGTGACACATCCAAAGGTTTAAGAGTAGTAGCAGCTGCACTTTGATAAATAATATCACCATAATCAAGTACAGATAAAAAGGTTGACTGAATAATCTGCTTCCTACTGAAAGGCACGATCTGTTTCTGTAGAAAACTTTAAATCGTGACAGCCTTATTCTAAAATGGATTAAATAGTTTTTTCCTCCTCATCAATCTATACACAATATCCCATAATGACAAAGCGAAAACAGGTTTTTCAAAAATGTGTGCACATTTATAAAAAAAAAGAAGAAATATAACATTCACATAAGTATTCAGATCCTTTACTCAGTACTTTGTTGAAGCAGCTTTGGCAGCGATTACAGCCTCGAGTCTTCTTGGGTTTGACGCAACAAGCTTGGCACACCTGTATGGGGTATTGTGTGTAGATTGATGAAGGAAAAAAACAATTTAATCAATTTTAGAATAAGGCTGTAACACTGGGTGTGGGAATTTCCACGTGGAGTTGATAAACATCAACAAAAAAGGCACTGACAGTTGTCAGTGTAGCTAGCGAGCATGCAAACCATATCTAGCTAGCTAGCTATCTTGCTAACCTTATCTAGCTAGCTAATGTTGTCTGTTGTGACTTTTTTTTAACTACACCGTATTAAAAAGATTAGGCCGGTGGTTCTGGAGCTGAATTTGTCATAAGAATTTATTTAGGGAAAACTTTGCCTCAGATTGCTTTATCTTGGCCAGGTCGCAGTTGTAAATGAGAACTTGTTCTCAACTGGCCTACCTTGTTAAATAAAGGTGAAATAAATAAAATAAAATAAAAACCACTGGCCTATCTTTTACTTTACCATCTATTGATATCTCCAAAGTTTTGGCATCTTCCATAAATTGCAGATCCGCCATTGAAATAGTTAGAAGGAACAAGATGAAGCTCTGGTAATATGGATAACTATTGAAAGAAAGCTGATATGCGTTTTTCTACATTGTAATAGGCACGGGTGCAACCTTTGATAGGTAGACTGCTGGCAGGCTTCGGCTGTGGTACAGCAAAGCCAAGTCAGCCCGTGCTCATGGTTCTCACAGGGGATATATATATTTTTTTGTCATTTAGCAGACACTGTTATCCATAGCGACTTACAGGAGCAATTAGGGTTAAGTGCCTTGCTCAAGGGCACATCGACAGATTTTTCACCTAGGCGGCTCGGGGATTAGAACCAGCGACCTTTCGGTTACTGGCACAACGCTCTTAACCACTAAGCTACCTGCCGCCCTAGTTAAATGATAGGCTACAATGAATTTGCATATGATCAAGCACTCAGCAAATGACATGTAACTATAAGTTCCTTGAATTTTCTTTTGCAGGTTCCTTTTCATTATCTGGATAGGCACTTGTGGTTTCTACCCAATCAAAGCAGTCGAGTGTGTAGTGAAGCAAAGCTTCAATGGTCAAAACCATTCATCTTGGGGCGATGGGGGGAGCGGGTTTGCATAATGCTATTATATCACATAATTATACCATTTATAAAATGGTCATATATACAGTTGAAGTCGGAAGTTTAAATACACCTTAGCCAAATACATTTAAACTCAGTTTTTCACAATTACTGACATTTAATCCTAGTAAAAATTCCCTGTCTTAGGTCAGTTAGGGTCACCACTTTATTTTAAGAATGTGAAATGTCAGAATAATAGTAGAGAGAATGATTTATTTAAGCTTTTATTTCTGTCATCACATTCCCAGTGGGTCAGAAGTTTACATACACTCAATTAGTATTTGGTAGAATTGACTTTAAATTGTTTAACTTAGGTCAAACGTTTCGGGTAGCCTTCCACAAGCTTCCCACAATAATTTGGGTGAATTTTGGCCCATTCCTCCTGACAGAGCTGGTGTAACTGAGTCAGGTTTGTAGGCCTCCTTGCTTGCACATGATTTTTCAGTTCTGCCCACAAATTTACTATAGGATTGAGGTCAGGGCTTTGTGATGGCCACTCCAATATCTTGACTTTGTTGTCCTTAAGCCATTTTGCCACAACTTTGGAAGTTGCTTGGGGTCATTGTCCATTTGGAAGACCCATTTGCGACCAAGCTTTAACTTCCTGACTGATGTCTCCAGCATCTTCACAAGGTCCTTTGCTGTTGTTCTGGGATTGATTTGCACTTTTCGCATCAAAGTACGTTAATCTCTAGGAGACAGAACACGTCTCCTTCCTGAGTGGTATGATGGCTGCGTGGTCCCATGGTGTTTACACTTGCATACTATTGTTTGTATAGATGAACGTGGTACCTTCAGGCATTTGGAAATTGCTCCCAAGGATGAAACAGACTTGTGGAGGTCTACCATTTTTACCATTTTCTACCATGATGTCAATTAGCCTATCAGAAGCTTCTAAAGCCATGACATCATTTTCTGGAATTTTCCAAGCTGTTTAAAGGCACAGTCAACTTAGTGTATGTGAACTTCTGACCCACTGGAATTGTGATACGGTGGATTATAAGTGAAATCATCTGTCTGTAAACAATTGTTGGAAAAATTACATGTGTCATGCACAAAGTAGATGTCCTAACCGACTTTCCAAAACTATAGTTTCTTAACAAGAAATGTGTGGAGTGGTTGAAAAAAACGATTTTTAATGACTCCAACATAAGTGAATGTAAACTTCTGACTTCAACGGTATATTTTTTAATACAGACTAGCTAAAAAATAAGTGAAAATTGACAAATGATCCAATGGACTATGATAATTTGGTGCAAAATCATAAGTTTGCCATATTCATTTGCTCCAAGTCTTAGACAGCCAAGTAGACAGACACAAGGCTGTTTGGCTCACCTCAGTCGCGAAGAAGAATAACTTTGCAGCTATTTCTGATTAATAAACAATGCCATGCTGGTGGGTGGTAACATTCAAATAAAAGCCTTGAAACTAAAGGTAGGCTGAAAAGAATTGGCATGTCATATCATAGGAAAAGACACCGCATTCACACAGATTTGCACAGAGTGGGCAGTTCCGATTTATCACTAAATGCCCAAATATTTCATACTTTGACTAAAACGATGACTTATTGACTTAAATTGTTGTGTAACATCAGGGGTAAGCTATGGCCATCGTCTTTCAGCTCGAAACAGTGTATTTTTACTGGTGTGGGCGTTTAATGTTGTGTCTCAGGCTGGACACATTGGCATTCAGGATCTTTAGTCTCCACCGAGTGTTGTTGACACCCCATGTTCCCCATATCCTAAGGTCGGATTTCTAATTAATAGGACATCATAATCACTTTCTCTCTGTGTGATTATGAACATGTGTGCATCAGACGATAAATTAAATGCTTAAACAGGTAAATGTTGACCTTTCAATATTATTTAAAGGATTTTTCCACACACGTTCTAATGGGCATTGCTCATTCAAATGTTAGTAAAATACTCTTTCCCCTCTTGATTTGTTTTTCTTCTGAGACTTAACTTGGTGGTAAATAATGGAACAGATAACACATTTCCAATCCACACAGGCATTGTCTGAACCAGTAAGGTCATTTTCTCCACAGAGAATCAGGTAACAGTTCCAAGAGGTCAACAGTGTTTAAGGAGTACAAGGTGTACAATGGAGACATTGTTCCCAAGCCAACAAGGAAAAACCACAAATCAAATCAAATCAAATTGTATTTGTCACATGCGCCGAATACAACAGGTGTAGACCTTACAGTGAAATGATTACTTACAAGACCTAACCAACAATGCAGTTTTAAGAGAAATAAGTGTTAAGTAAACAATAGATAAGTAAAAAATAAAAGCAGTAAAATAACAGCAGCGAGGCTATATACAGGGGTTACCGGTACAGAGTAAATGTGCAGGGGCACTGGTTAGTCGAGGTAATTGAGGTAATATGTACATGTAGGTATAGTTAAAGTGACTATGCATATACAGTAAACAGAGAGTAGGGGGACACAATACAAATATTCCGGGTAGCCATGTGATTAGCTGTTCAGGAGTCTTATGGCTTGGGGTAGAAGCTGTTAAGAAGCCTTTTGGACCTAGACTTGGCGCTCCGGTACCGCTTGCCGTGCGGTAGCAAAAAGAACAGTCTATGACTAGGGTGGCTGGAGTCTTTGACCATTTTTAGGGCCTTCCTCTGACACCGCCTGATATAGAGGTCCTGGATGGCAGGAAGCTTGGCCCCAGTGATGTACTGGGCCGTACGCACTACCCTCTGTAGTGCCTTGCGGTCGGAGGCCGAGCAGATGCAAATGTCAAATGTAATTCCAGGCAGTGATGCAACCAGTCAGGATGCTCTCGATGGTGCAGCTGTATAACTTTTTGCGGATCTGAGGACCCATGCCAAATCTTTTCAGTCTCCTGAGGGGGAATAGGCTTTGTCGTGCCCTCTTCATGACTGTCTTGGTGTGTTTGGACCATGACAGTTTGTTGGTGATGTGGACACCAAGGAACTTGAAGCTCTCAACCTGCTCCACTACAGGTACAGGTGAAGAGGAAGGAGCGATAGCAAAGCCTGTGCTTATTATAATTGTAGAGTATGATACACACAGCCCAAAACCTGCTCAGGTAATTCTTTCAATTCCCACTCTTCCACAGAGTTATCATCACACTGCTACAGATAACTCTGTTCGCAGGGGTATTGTCAGTATTAATCTTGTGACCATGAAGTTGAATTCCACTGTTAACTCTGTTAATGTTAGCCCAATTGGGAAGCGAACTGTGGTAAGTTCATCCAGTGCTAATACTTCAGATACCATAAATATGGATACCCCCACTGTTTTGAAATCGCGTAGAAGGCTTGGGCTATTGCATATTACATATCAACGTGCAAAGTTTAATGTCAAAGATGGACCTTCTTGATATCTGGGTGCATGACACGAGCCCAGATGTTTTGGTTCTCACTGATTACTACATCTTCAGGTATGACAGACTGAAAAAGGGGGAGGGGTGGCTATATATGTGGCATCATGTTCTCTAATATGACTATTCCCCTAAAATTATAGCTTCTGGTTATAGACATTATTATTTATTAATTTTTGTTTTTATTAAAAAAGTATTATTCTTTTTGATATAATGGCGCCAGAGGGGATGGCTGCCGTTTTATGGACTGTTAACCAACCGTGCTATTTTGTGTGTTTTTTCGCATTGTTTGTAACTCATTTTGTACATAATGTTGCTGCTACCTTTCTCTTATGACCGAAAATAGCTTCTGGACCTCAGAACAGTGATTACTCACCTTGAACTGGACAAATAATTTTTCTTTAATGAGAGGGATTTGCTCCAGACACCCGACAGAGCCCTCATCCCCGTCATTCGCAGTAGAAAGAAAAGGAGATATCGCAGAAGGAGATCGGGGTGCTTGGTAAGGAGCCGGCGACGAGTGGCTAATCTGCCTTTGCCATCGATACTATTGGCCAATTTACAATCACTTGATAATAAAGTGGACAAACTACAAGCACATATATCCTAACAACAGGACATTAAAAACTGTAATATCTTATGCTTCACCGAGTCGTGGCTGAACGAAGACATGAATAACATACAGCTGGCGGGTTATACACTGTATCGGCAGGATAAAACAGCCAACCTCTGGTAAGACAAGGGGTGGCAGTCTATGTATATTTGTAAACAACAGCTGGTGCACTATATCTAAGGAAGTCTCGAGGTTTTGCTCGCCTGATGTAGAGTATCTCATGATAAGCTGTAGACCACACTATCTACCAAGAGAGTTTTCATCTATAATCTTCATAGCTGTCTATTTACCACCACAAACCGATGCTGGCACTAAGACCGCACTCAATGAACTGTATACGGCCATAAGCAAACAGGAAAACGCTCATCCAGAGGCGGCACTCCTAGTGGCCGGGGACTTTAATGCAGGGAAACTTAAATCCGTTTTACGTAATTTCTACCAGCATGTTAAATGTGCAACCAGAGGGAAAAAACTCTAGACCACCTTTACTCCACACAAAGAGACGCGTACAAAGCTCTCCCTCGCCCTCCATTTGGTAAATCTGACCATAATTCTATCCTCCTGATTCCTGCTTACAAACAAAACCTAAAGCAGGAAGCACCAGTGACTCGGTCAATAAAAAAGTGGTCAGATGAAGCAAATGCTAAGCTACAGGACTGTTTTGCTAACACAGACTGGAATATGTTCCGGGATTCTTCCGATGGCATTGACGAGTACACCACATCAGTCACTGGCTTCATCAATAAGTGCATCGATGACGTCGTTCCCACAGTGACTGTACGTACATACCCCAACCAGAAGCCATGTATTACATGTAAAATCTGCACTGAGCTAAAGGGTAGAGTTGCCGCTTTCAAGGAGCGGGACTCTAACCCGGAAGCTTATAAGAAATCCCGCTATGCCCTCCGACGAACCATCAAACAGGCAAAGCGTCAATACAGGACTAAGATCGAATTTTACTACACCTGCTCCGACGCTCGTCGGATGTGGCAGGGCTTGCAAACTATTACAGACTACAAAGGGAAGCACAGCCGCGAGCTGCCCAGCGACACGAGCCTACCAGACGAGCTAAATTACTTCTATGCTCACTTCGAGGCAAGTAACACTGAAACATGCATGAGAGCATCAGCTGTTCCGGAAGACTGTGTGATCATGCTCTCCGTAGCCAATGTGAGTAAGACCTTTAAACAGGTCAATATTAACAAGGCCGCAGGGTCAAACGGATTACCAGGATGTGTACTCCAAGCATGTGCTGACCAACTGGCAGATGTCTTCACTGACATTTTCAACCTCTCCCGGTCTGAGTCTGTAATACCAACATGTTTCAAGCAGACCACCATAGTCCCTGTGCCCAAGAACACTAAGGTAACCTGCCTAAATGACTACCGACCTATAGCACTCACGTCTGTAGCCATGAAGTGCTTTGAAAGGCTGGTCATGGCACACATCAACACATTATCCCAGAAACCCTAGACGCACTCCAATTTGCATACTGCCCCAACAGATCCACAGATGATGCAATCTCTATTGCGCTCCACACTGCCCTTTCACACCTGGACAAAAGGAACACCTATGTGAGAATGCTATTCATTGACTACAGCTCAGCGTTCAACACCATTGTGCCCTCAAAGCTCATCACTAAGCTAAGGAGCCTGGGACTAAACACCTCCCTCTGCAGCTGGATCCTGGACCTCCTGACAGGCCGCCCCAAGGTGGTAAGGGTAGGTAACAACACATCCACTACGCTGATCCTCAACACGGGGGCCCTTCAGGGGTGTGTGCTCAGTCCCCTCCTGGACTCCCTGTTCACTCATGACTGCATGGCCAGGCATGACTCCAACACCATCATTAAGTTTGCAAATGACACAACAGTGGTAGGCATGATCACCGACAACGACGAGACAGCCTATAGGGAGGAGGTCAGAGACCTGGCCGTGTGATGCCAGGACAACAACCTCTCCCTCAACGTGATCAAGACAAAGGATATCATTGTGGACTACAGGAAAAAGTAGAGGACCGAGCACACCCCCATTCTCATAGATGGGGCTGTAGTGGAGCAGGTTGAGAGCTTCAAGTTCCTTGGTGTACACATCACCAACAAACTATCATGGTCCAAGCACACCAAGACAGTCGTGAAGAGGGCACAACAAAACCTATTCCCCCTAAAGAGACTGAAACGATTTGGCATGGGTCCTCAGATCCTCAAAAAGTTATACAGCTGCACCATCGAACGCATCCTGACTGGTTGCATCACTGCCTTGTATGGCAACAGCTCGGCCTCCGACCGCAAGGCACTACAGAGGGTAGTGCGTATGGCCCAGTACATCACTGGGGCCAAGCTTCATGCCATCCAGGACCTCCATACCAGTCAGTTTCTGGCAACCATGGCAACCGTGACAAAGAGGGAGAAGCGTCCATCCATGTATACTGGTAAGATAGTCTAGCTAGCTACATTTTCAGATATTTCACGTTTCTATTTTTGTCAGAAAGTTGTTTTCACTTCAAGTTAAAGCGTACTGTTAGATATCTAGCTAATGCTAGCTGGCTGGCTTGCTAGCTAATGTTATGTGTATTATCTGTGTAGTAATATTATTCGTATCTCAGAGTCATTTGCATTGCTAGTTATAGCCTAATGTTAGCTAGCTAGCATTTACGAACACTCAACACCCGTTGAATATGGCCGGTGACAGTAAACATTGGCAAAAATTCGTAATTGAATCGTTGCCAGTAGCACAGTTGCAGTCACCAACGCTTTGGATAACATTAAAACAGCTTAACCAGCTCTGCTAGGGCGAGTAAATGGTCAGAGTGAGCTGTTCCCTCATTTGTGTCTGGAAGGAGCTAGCAAGCTAGCCAACGTTAGCCAGTTAGCTTGGGTGCTTGACTGCTGTTGTTAGGTCAGAACGCTCGGTTCAACCCTACTCCTCGGCCAGAGCGTCCAGTGTGCGTTCTGAACAATCCGAGAGCGAAACGCTCTGAATTTGCGAACGGAAAATCTGACAACGCTCTGAGTTTACAAATGCCAATAGCATACTCCGAGCACACTCTGGAACTCCATATTGAATTTACGAACACACCTGTAGTATATACCAGCCTTTATTCTTGAAATCTTTGGTTGTTTAGTACATGGCCTCACATGTGAATCCTTAAAGAGATGGGTGGGGTTAAGGCTTAAGAGGGTGTGAACGATGTTGAATGGGTGTAGACAAAGAAGAGCTGTCCAGTAGGTGTACCAAAACATTCAAGGGCCATTTTCTCAAAAGTGAAGTTACAAGTATATCAACGTTCAAAGCAGAATTACTTTCCCATTGTTCCTCAACTGTAGTGTATGATTTACAATTTTCTAGCTCTGAGTCTCTACTTTTATCCAATGTAAAAAACACAATTTCAAATGTTGCTACATAAGACCGAATCGAGCCAGTCAGTCACAAATATGCATTTTGCATTTATCTGTTGCAGGGATTAGCTCTATAACTTGTTTTAATCTATTTGTATCTCTCTGGCAAACAAACGCGCACCCTTAAAAACGCCTTACAGTAAAAAGAAATACAAATCCTTGGTTCTCTATATAACTTTCAGATATTGTTATGAATAGAAATCAGGCCTGGGCCAAGGCTAGAAAAACTGACTCTGTAGCTGATTGGCAGCTTTTCAGGCAATTGAGAAATACTTTCTAAATTCTATCTCAGACTCTGCTGGTGAGCTGTCTAATTTTGGGAAAACAGTTAATGCATTGAAGTGAGGAAATTAATCTCCCTCCCTGCCTAAACAAGTTGTGTCAGGGTTCAGCATCTTTACTGAGACAAATTAGATAAGTGATGCTTTTATCTCTGCAAGCCTTCCATTTTAAATAAATTGCGATTTAAATTGGCCTTGGTCGAAAACTGCACATTACTACATAGCACCATATCTGCTGCTTCTTTGGTGTTAAATTACATTGTAAATTACACGGACAAAAGGCAGCATTGTGCTACCCTTTTTATATACCTGTTGAAGGCTTTTGAGACTGTTGACCATTCATTATTAATTCGTAGACTGTCTGAAATTGGCCTGGGTCAGGCAGCCTACATTTGGATTGAAAACGACCTGTCAGACAGGACACAATGTGTTTCCTCTGATGGTGTTAAGTCAGGTTTCCTTGATATTACTAAAGGGGTCCCCCAAGGGTACATTCTGGGCCCTCTACTTTTTACTATCTACATAAACAATGTTGGTTTGTCTGTAGGAAAGTGTAACTTCCACTTGTATGCAGACAATACTGTTGTGTATTCTGTTGCCCCTTCTGTTGACATGGCTCAGAACTACAATCTACCTTTTTTGCTTTACAGAAAGTCTTTTTTGAACAGAAATTGGTACTTAAAGGTACAATATGCATTTCCTGGTTGCTAAGATTCTAACAGTTCGCTTAATTTCAGTTTATGTGACAAGAATAGTATAGAGAATCATTGTACCATCTAAACCGCTGTGAAATATATTTTCAATAACCAAAAATATTGTATTTTCAGCTGTTTGAAGCTGGTGTAAAAAAACGAAAGTAAAAAACTTACGAACGGGAAGCGTATATACCGCTTCTTAGACTTGCTTTCAATGAGAATGACAGATCTATAACTCACATTTCTATGAGAATTTGGTCGGGTCGCCCAAAAAGTTACATATTGCAGCTTTAATGCAGGTAAAACTAAGTATATGTTATTTTCCAAAAAGCTTAAAAATGTATCTGATGATATGTACATTGGATGGTGCCCACATGGATCGTGTCCCCACTTATACAGTGCATTCGGAAAGTATTCAGACCCCTTCCCCTTTTCTACATTTTGTTACTTTACAGCCTTATTCTAAAATGTACACACAATCTACACACAATAACCCATAATGACGAAGCTAAAACAGGTTTTTAGACATTTTTGCAAATGTATTAAAAATAAAAACAGAAATACCTTAATAACATAAGTATTCAGACCCTTTGCTATGATACTCGAAATTGAGCTCAGGTGCATCCTGTTTCCATTGATCATCCTTGAGATGTTTCTACAACTTGATTGGAGTCCTCCTGTGGTCAATTCAATTGATTGGACATGATTTGGAAGGCACACACATGTCTATATACAGTGAGGGGGAAAAGTATTTGATCCCCTGCTGATTTTGTACGTTTGCCCACTGACAAAGAAACAATTGGTAACACA
Source organism: Coregonus clupeaformis (assembly GCF_020615455.1). Taxonomy (NCBI): domain Eukaryota; kingdom Metazoa; phylum Chordata; class Actinopteri; order Salmoniformes; family Salmonidae; genus Coregonus; species Coregonus clupeaformis. Next base: position 11,822,492 of record NC_059211.1, on the reverse strand, counting down.
CTACGCCGTGAAGGACTGAAATCCTGCAGCGCCCGCAAGGTCCCCCTGCTCAAGAAAGCACATATACAGGCCCGTCTGAAGTTTGCCAATGAACATCTGAATGATTTAGAGGAGAACTGGGTGAAAGTGTTGTGGTCAGATGAGACCAAAATCGAGCTCTTTGGCATCAACTCAACTTTGGAGGAGGAGGAATGCTGCCTATGACCCCAAGAACACCATCCCCACCGTCAAACATGGAGGTGGAAACATTATGCTTTGGGGGTGTTTTTCTGCTAAGGGGACAGGACAACTTTACTGCATCAAAGGAACGATGGATGGGGCCATGTACTGTCAAATATTGGGTGAGAACCTCCTTCCCTCAGCCAGGGCATTGAAAATGGGTTGTGGATGGGTATTCCAGCATGACAATGACCCAAAACACACGGCCAAGGCAACAAAGGAATGGCTCAAGAAGAAGCACATTAAGGTCTTGGAGTGGCCTAGCCAGTCTCTAGACCTTAATCCCATAGAAAATCTGTGGAGCTGAAGGTTCAAGTTGCCAAACGTCAGCCTCGAAACCTTAATGACTTGGAGAAGATCTGCAAAGAGGAGTGGAACAAAATCCCTCCTGAGATGTGTGCAAACCTGGTGGGCAACTATAAGAAACGTCTGACCTCTGTGATTGCCAACAAGGGTTTTGCCACCAAGTACTAAGTCATGTTTTGCAGAGGGGTCAAATACTTATTTCCCTCATTAAAATGCTAATCAATTTATAACATTTTTGTCTTGTGGTTTTCTGGATTATTTTGTTGTTACTCTGTCTCTCACTGTTCAAATAAACCTACCATTAAAAGTATAGACTGATCATGTCTTTGTCAGTGGGCAAACATACAAAATCAGCAGGGGATCAAATACTTTTTTCCCTCACTGTAGAAACACTTTTGCCTAGGGAGCCGTGCTATATTACAAAGAGCTATACTGAACATCCGCCTGGCCTGGCGTGCTGACCTGTACATATCAGACATCTCTTCTTCTGCATATTTGTAGACCTTTTGTGTTGTCCTTTTATATATTTTGGAGGGGAACCATAATCGCTCACTGTGTAGGTCAAACAGTTCCCAACAAAGTCAAGACATCTGTAATCAGTGGAAGGGGAGGGCCTGTTTCTGTAATCTATGTTTTAAGTACTTTGACCTACTTTCACTCTATGGGCGCTCCATGTCCAGCATTAATATTAAATGTTCATGGTATCATATTTTCCAACACAATCTCACACTCAATGTGTACAAATATGTTCAAGAAGTATTTCAGCAGATTTTGTGTGTTTTTGTGCGACTTAATTTGCAGTAAAAGACACACATTTTTCGTACATTACACCATTTCTTTCATAATGCATTTTATACAAGGCTATGTCGAATTTTATGACAGTTGCCAGATTGGTGAATACATACTGTTATGATGGGAAATTAGAATACACACAATAATACACACACACAAACACTTCCACACATATACACACACTCACTTTGTTTGTACTCATGTTGTAGCCAACTCTTGACATTTGTATGATTTATTTTTAATAAAATATTTGTATCTAGTTGTCATGTATTCATTATCTTTAACTGGTGAAATGTTTGTAGTTTGCATGTTTCAGTAATGATTAACATGGTTAAATAGTCGTACATTTCTGCTTGATTTAGCTTTTGGTATATTTGGCATTTTTAAACATATTCTGTATTTCTACTGACGAAAGGAATAATTAATCAACAGACTACGGTTAATAAATGGACCCTACCTGTTATAAAATGAAAATTGCTCTCCGTAAATGGGGAGAAATGCTCAGTCTCAAGCCATTCGGCTATGGGTTTCACAGCCCTATAATAAGGATACAAGTTATATACATTTAATCATTATATACGTTTATTTAAGATGTTGGGAATAGTGGCAAATGCTGGCATATGCCTTGTTACAATAGCCCAAGTATATAACATGATTGACACGACCGTAATAATCATCATGAAATGGCCTTGGAAGTGCCATAAGTGTAAGCCAACATAATTCATTGTAACCCGTTTAATTGCATTGATATGGCTTAATTGATCATAGTCCATACTCGTTACAGTTGCAAATACCATGCACTTGCACCAGGGGAATTTAAACCAAACATTTTTTTGTAGGTCTTGTGTTTCCCCACATTTATTGATGAATGAATTTCCCATCATGAAAATGTATCCCCATTCCCCAAACAAATACCTTCATCGATACCACAACAACAAAAACAGACAAATACAGATTTGTACTCCAATCTGGCAGCCCTCATAAAATCCGACATAGCACCAGTATCCCAAAGTATTAAGTGAAAACAGGCATAGAAAACAGCATTTTTTTGTCAATTTATTTACATTAGTGTGTTGATTATTTATTGCTTTCTTCAGTGGAAATACAGAATATGTATAAAAATGCAAAATATACCAAAAGCTAAATCAAGCAGAGATTTACGACTATTTAACCATGTTAATCATTACTGAAACATGCAAACAACAAACATTTGACCAGTTAAAGATAATGAATACATGACAACTAGATACAAATATTTTATTGAAAATAATTCATAGAAAAAGTCAAGAGTTGGCTATTGTCACGATCGTCATAATGATTGGACCAAGGCGCAGCGTGATATGCGTACATCTTCTTTAATAGTGTACTGGCAACACGATACAAAATACAAAACAACCAAACGAAACGTGAAGTCCTCGATTAACAACACAAACCAACACGAAACAAGATCCCACAAAACACAAGTGCACAACAGGCTGCCTAAGTATGGTTCCCAATCAGAGACAACAAGCAACAGCTGATTCTCATTGCCTCTGATTGAGAACCACCCCGGCCAACAAAGAACCACATAACCTAGAACAGAACATAGAAAATGAAACATAGACACTAGACAAAGAAACTAACACCCTGGCTCAACATACAAGAGTCCCCAGAGCCAGGGCGTGACAGCTATAAGATGAGTACAAACAAAGTGAGTGTGTGTATATGTGTGGAAGTGTTTGTGTGTGTGTGTGTTTATTATGGTGTATATTATAATTTTCCATCATAAAAATGTATCCCCATTCCCCAATCAAATACCTTCATCGATACCCAAAAAAAAAATTATCCAATCTGGCAACCCTAATAAAATTCAACATTGCCTTGTATAAATTGCATTATGAAAGAAATGGTGTAATGTACACAAAAAAGTGGAGCCTTGTATTATATGCATTTTGAAGAAAATTGTGTAATATAGGCTCCACGAAGTATGAAACGTGTTATGAAGAAAATTGTGTTGACCTACTGTTGCCTACACAAAAAAAGGGCCTTTCTGACTACAAGTGCTGTCACGCCCTGGCTCTGGGGACTCTTTAATGTTGAGCCAGGGTGTTAGTTCCTATGTTTAGTTGTTCTATGTGTTTATTCTAGATCGTTTAGATCTATGTTGGCCAGGGTGGTTCCCAATCAGAGGCAGCTGTAGCTCGTTGTCTCTGATTGGGAACCATACTTAGGCAGCCTGTTTTGCACAGTTGATTGTGGGATCTTGTTCTGTATAGGTTTGTGTTGGTGAACCTTTAGACTTCACGTATCGTTTTGTTGTTGGTGTAAAGTACTCATTAAAAGATGTACGCCTATCACGCTGCGCCTTGGTCTGCCTCTTACAACGATCGTGACAAGTGCACTAGTATCCCAAAGTATTCAGTGAAAACAAGCATAGAAAACAGTATTGGCATTAATAAAAAACAAAAACAACGTAAGACTAATATTATATTATAATTATTTCAGTGACAACCTGGTTGATTAACAATATTGGGTTGTTAACACGTTAGTTTTTTTGTATAACTAAATGTGGGACACAAAAAAAGGCAGTGTAGAACACCATTGCCCATCTCTAATAACTTTCAAAAGATTATTCTGAAGTTTGCCCCCCCAAAATGTACACACATTTGTGTATTTTCCTACGAATTAAGTCGCACAAATAATTGTGTCTTTCACCAAATTAAGCCACACAAAAATGCACAAAATCTGCTGAAATGCTTTTTGTACATATTTTCACGAATTTAGTGTGAGATTGTGTTGTATTTTCCAATGAGGAAATATCATGTCATAAAAGTTACAAATATTGATCAAATTTTCCAGATCAGTGACTGTGCTTTCCTTGGTTTTCTATAAAGGCTTCTTCTACATGCTCCATTTGATAATTATCCAAATTGTCCATAGAATGAGCTCAAACGTCTTCAGTATTGAGACAAGAACAAGTTACTAAAGCTTCTCCATGCCCACTATCAGCCAACTCTATGGGGCAGTAGCATTTCTTTAAAAAATAATAATTGGAAAATGGCCCAGAACTGCATCTATGGGGATGTTTGACTGAGTTGGGCTGTATTTTCATCTGGCGCTGATGTGGCGCAGTGTCAAACGCACATTAGTTGGCAATTTCAGCATGTGAAAACTGAGGCTCTGGCATTTTCAACCTCTTGAGTCAGGTTCTGCAATTTGCCTGTCTAACATCACCTCGCTTGCGCTGATGTGGGAGGGGTGGCAATGTCTGTCTGAGGTGTGTCCTTGAAAAAGTGCAAAAGTGACAATTTCATGCAGCACCTATTGAGAGATTTAAGACCAACGAAAAGCAGATCTTAGCGGTAATACAGTTGGTAATGACATGGATTTTGTGAGCAGAAGCGCAACCTATTCAGCCGTGATGCACAGTGCCCTTGGAACAAGAAAGGAGATGTGCTTTTTGTGCCTGTAACCCTCGTATTAACAAACGTATTAACCCTCGTAATTCTTTTTTAAAATTTAGTTTCATTTGATTAAAATCAAGCATATACAGTGCCTTCAGAAAGCATTCACACCCCTTGACTTTTTCCACATTTTGTTGTGTTACCAGTGGCTATTTTAGCATGTAAATCTTGGTGGGGAAAAAAATAACAAATAGTGGGATGCATGCCAGCAAAGCCGCTACACAACACAACACTAAACAATACATTAATTGCACTATAATGGTGACAAACAGTGCCCACAAACTGTTAGGGCCTACATAAAGCTACATCTTCCCACTGCTACACCTGGCTATCAGCGGAGCCTTGTCTGGCAGCGAAACAGTTCATTCAGCCTCATTTACTCCCTGATAGCTGATATGGTTGACTTGCTTAAACAAATGTGGTTTCTAATAACAATTGAGATGTACAAACTATGGCATAAGGGGACGACAAGCGGATAAGAGGCAATCCGTAATTTCGATTAAGACATTAATGAGCGAGCTAGGACGGACGTAGTCAATATAACTATTTGTTTAGCACTTTTGAAATGTACAGTGACAGAATTCAGAACATGGGCCGTTCTTACAGTGTTCTCCCTGTACACCAAGTCAGAACCGTATGATAAGTAAAGGGGGCATATACAGTGAGGGAAAAAAGTATTTGATACCCTGCTGATTTTGTACATTTGCCCACTGACAAAGACATGATCAGTCTATAAATGTAATAGTAGGTTTATTTGAACAGTGAGAGACAAAATAACAACATAAAATCCAGAAAAACACCTGTCAAAAATGTTATCAATTGATTTGCATATCAATCCAAGATGGCATAGCAGTGCGGTCATGTTTTCTGTAGTGTCCTTATGTAAATAGCCTGGTTTTTGTTTTTTTGTCTTTTTCGTATATATTTCTCAATCTCACTTTCCATCCTTTAACTAAATATACTTTCCTGCAACCCGCCTCACCCAATGTGGAACGGATTCTGTTGTTTCTTCATACATTTGTATCCAGAACCTCTGGCTGAAACTAGCCAGCTAACTAGCTACTTGCTATTAGCCACCGTTAGCGGTCTTCACCATTGTCTGTGGCCGTGGCCTGCACTACCTACCAGCCAGCTCTAGCCTGGACAATTGTCGGCCAGTCTGCACAGTCTGCACATTGCGCTATCGAGCCAGAGCATATCGGATTTTCTGCCGGAACCACTGAATCACTGGACCTTAACACCGGATCATCGCTAGCCAGCTAACTAGCTACTTGCTATTAGCCACCGTTAGTGGTCTTCACCATTGTCCGTGGCCGTGGCCTGCACTACCTACCAGCCAGCCAGCTCTAGCCTGGACTATTATTCGGCCAGTCTGCACTGTCAGCACAGCGCGTTATCGACCCTGAACATATCGTTTTTTCTGCCGGAATCACTGAACCTTTAACACCGGATTCATCGCTACTAACTAGCTACAACCAAATGGACGTTTGTGGTTGGCTAATCAGCCCTGAGTTAGCCTTGAGCCAGGCCCATCTCCCGGCTATCTACCTCTCTGTCAACCGGACGGGACCTCCTAGTGTTGACACGGAGCCCCGCCGATCCAACACGACTGGTCTGCCGACGAAATCGTCTGATGTGGTTACAACAGGCTTCCCGTTACGACGTCAACCACGAAGATCCATCTGCTAGCCTCGGCCCGCTAGCACACGCTAGCCGTGGCCTCTTGCTCGCTAGTGCTATAGCAGCCCCCAAACTACCTCCGAACTATCCTATTGCTGTTCACCGGACCTTATGATAACTCAGCTATACAGCTGATGCCTGCTGGAATGTTCCTTTTTACGGTACCGCATCCTGTTTATGTTTAGCCTCAGCCCAAACATTGTCGCCATTACCAGCTGTTGTCTTAGCTCTCTCGAATTACACCTGTTATTGCTTTATGCCTCTCTCCCATGTCAATATGCCTTGCTTATTGCTGTTTCAGTTATTTCTTTTTGTACTATTTCACTGTAGATCCCCCAGCCCAGCTAAACCTGCCTTAGATAGCTCCTTTGTCCCACCCCCATACACGTGGAGACCGACTCAATCGGTGCCTCCAGTGATGCTATCTCTTTCATCGTTACCCAACGCTTAGGTTTAACTCCACTGTACTCATATCCTTCCATATCCTTTTCTGTACATAATGCCCTGAATCTATTCTACAACGCCCGGAAACCTGCCCCTTTTTTTCTCTGTACCCAACGCACTAGAAGACCAGTACTTAAAGCCTTCAGCCATATCCTTATTCTAGTCATCCTCTGTTCCTCTGGTGATGTAGAGGTTAACCCAGGCCCTGTAGCCCCCAGTATCACTCCTACTCCCCAGGTGTCATCATTTGTTGACTTCTGTAATCGTAAAAAACCTTGGTCTCTTGCAAGTTAACATCCAAAGCCTCCTCCCTAAGTTTGAGTTATTCACTGCGTTAGCACACTCCGCCAACCCTGATGTTCTAGCAGTGTCTGAATCCTGGCTTAGGAAGGCCACCAAAAATTCAGAAATGTCCATCCCCAACTTCATTTTCCATCTCGATAGAACTGCCAAAGGGGGTGGGGTTGCAATCTACTGTAGAGATAGCCTGCAGAGCTCTATCATACTATCCAGGTCTGTGCCCAAACAGTTTGAGCTTCTACTTCTAAAAATCAACCTTTCCAGAAATAAGTCTCTCACTGTTGCCGCTTGCTACAGACCCCCCTCAGCCCCGAGCTGTGCCCTGGACACCATATGTGAAGTAATTGCCCCCCATCTATCCTCAGAGTTCGTACTGCTTGGTGACCTAAACTGGGATATGCTTAACACCCCGGCCAACCTACAATCTAAACTAGATGCCGTCAATCTCACACAAATGATCAACGAACCTACCAGGTACAACCCTAAATCTGTAAACATGGGCACCCTCATAGATCTCATCCTGACAAATTTACCCTCTAAATACACCTCTGCTGTCTTCAACCAGGATCTCAGCGATCACTGCCTTATTGCCTGCGTCCGTAATGGGTCCGCGATCAAACGACCACACCTCATCACTGTCAAACGCTCCCTAAAACACTTTAGCGAGCAGGCCTTTCTAATTGGCCTGGCCTGGTATCCTGAATGGATATTGACCTCATTCCGTCAGTAGAGGATGCCTGGTTGTTCTTTAAAAGTGCTTTCCTCTCAATCTTAATAAGCATGCCCCATTCAAAAAATTCAGAACTAAGAACAGATATAGCCCCTGGTTCTTCTCAGACTTGACTGCCCTTGACCAGCACAAAAACATTCTGTGGCGTACTGCATTAGCATCGGACAGCCCCCGCGATATGCAACTTTTTAGGGAAGTCAGGAACCAATATACACAATCAGTTAGGAAAGCAAAGGCTAGCTTTTTGAAACAGAAATTTGCATCCTGTAGCACTAATTCCAAAAAGTTTTGGGACACTGTAAAGTCCATGGAAAATAAGAGCACCTCCTCCCAACTGCCCACTGCACTGAGGCTAGGAAACACTGTCATCACCGATAAATCTACAATAATCGAGAATTTCAACAAGCATTTTGCTATGGCTGGCCATGCTTTCCACCTGGCTACCACTACCCCAGACACCAGCTCTGCACCCTCCGCTGCAATTTGCCCATGCCCTCCCCCCGCAATTTGCCCATGCCCCCCCCGCTTCTCCTTCACACAAATTCAGACAGCTGATGTTCTGAAAGAGCTGAACAATCTGGACCCCTACAAATCAGCTGGGCTAGACCCTTTCTTTCTAAAATTAGCCGCCGAAAAAGTCGCAACCCCTATTACTAGCCTGTTCAACCTCTCTTTTGTAACGTCTGAGATCCTGCCGCGGTCATCCCCCTCTTCAAAGGGGGTGACACTCTAGATCCAAACTGTTATAGACCTATATCCATCCTGCCCTTCAAAAGTTTTTGAAAGCCATGTTAACAAACAGATCACCGACCATTTCGAATCCCACCGTACCTTCTCCGCTATGCAATCCGGTTTCCGAGCTGGTCATGGGTGAACCTCAGCCACGCGCAAGGTCCTAAACGATATTATAAACGCGATCGATAAAAGACAGTACTGCGCAGCCGTCTTCCTCGACCTGGCAAAGGCTTTCGACTGTCAACCACCGCATTCTTATTGGCAGACTAAATAGCCTTGGTTTCTCTAATGACTGCCTCGCCTGGTTCACCAACTACTTCTCAGATTGAGTTCAATGTGTCAAATCGGAGGGCCTGTTTTCTGGACCTCTGGCCGTCTCTATGGGGGTGCCACAGGGTTCAATTCTCAGGCCGACTCTATTCTCTGTGTATATCAATGATGTCGCTCTTGCTGCTGGTGACGCTCGGATCCACCTCTATGCGGACGACACCATTTTGTATACATCTGGCCCTTCATTGGACACTGTGTTAACAAACCTCCAAACGAGCTTCAACGCCATACAACACTCCTTCCGTAGCCTCCAACTGCTCTTAAACACTAGTAAAACTAAATGCATGCTCTTCAACCGAACGCTGCTTGCACCCGCCCACCCGACTAGAATCACTACTCTCGGCGGGTCTGACCTAGAGTATGTGGACAACTACAAATACCTAGGTGTCTGGTTAGACTCTAAACTCTCCTTCCAGACTCACATTAAGCATCTCCAATCAAAAGTTAGATCCAGAATCGGCTTCCTATTTCGCAACAAAGCCTCCTTCACTCATGCTGCCAAACATGCCCTCATAAAACTGACTATCCTACCGATCCTTGACTTCGGCGATGTCATTTACAAAAAAGCCTCCAACACTCTACTCAGCAAATTGGATGTAGTCTATCACAGTGCCATCCGTTTTGACACCAAAGCCCCATATACTACCCACCATTGTGACCTGTACGCTCTTGTTGGCTGGCCCTCACTACATATTCGTCGCCAAACCCACTGGCTCCAGGTCATCTATAAATCACTGCTAGGCAAATCCCTGTCTTATCTTAGCTCACTGGTCACCATAGCAACACCCACCCGTAGTCTGCGCTCTAGCAGGTATATCTCACTGGTCATCCCCAAAGCCAACACCTCCTTTGGCCGCCATTCCTTCCAGTTCTCTGCTGCCAATGACTGGAACGAACTGCAAAAATCTCTGAAGCTGGAGACTCTTATCTCCCTCACTAACTTTAAGCGTCAGTTGTCAGAGCATCTTACCGATCACTGCACCTGTACACAGCCTTTCTGAAATTAGCCCACCCAACTACCTCATCCCCAAATTGTTATTTATTTTGCTAATTTGCACCCCAGTATCTCTATTTGCACATCATCTTTTGCACATCTATCATTCCAGTGTTAATACGAAATTGTAACTATTTTGCACTATGGCCTATTTATTGCCTTACCTCCATAACTTACTACATTCGCACACACTGTATATATATTTTCTGTTGTATTTTTGACTTTGTTTTGTTTACCCCATATGTAACTCTGTGTTGTTGTTTTTATCGCACTGCTTTGCTTTATCTTGGCCAGGTCGCAGTTGTAAATGAGAACTTGTTCTCAACTGGCTTACCTGGTTAAATAAAGGTGAAATAAAAATAAAAAAAATAAAATGAGGGAAATAAGTATTTGACCCCTCTGCAAAACATGACTTAGTACTTGGTGGCAAAACCCTTGCTGGCAATCACAGTTGTCAGACGTTTCTTGTAGTTGGCCACCAGGTTTGCACACATCTCAGGAGGGATTTTGTTCCACTCCTCTTTGCAGATCTTCTCCAAGTCATTAAGGTTTCGAGGCTGATGTTTGGCAACTCAAACCTTCAGCTCCCTCCACAGATTTTCTATGGGATTAAGGTCTGGAGCCTAGCTAGGCCACTCCAGGACCATAATGTGCTTCTTCTTGAGCCACTCCTTTGTTGCCTTGGCCGTGTGTTTTGGGTCATTGTCATGCTGGAATACCCATCCACGACCCATTTTCAACACCCTTGCTGAGGGAAGGAGGTTCTCACCCAAGATTTGACGGTACATGGCCCTGTCTATTGTCCCTTTGATGCAGTGAAGTTGTCCTGTCCCTTTAGCAGAAAAACACCCACAAATCATAATGTTTCCACCTCCATGTTTGAATGTGGGGATGGTGTTCTTGGGGTCATAGGCAGCATTCATCCTCCTCCAAACATGGTGAGTTGAGTTGATGCTAAAGAGCTTGATTTTGGTCTCATCTGACCACAACACTTTCACCCAGTCTCCTCTGAATCATTCAGATGTTCATTGGCAAACTTCAGACGGGCCTGTATACAGTGAGGGAAAAAAGTATTTGATCCCCTGCTGATTTTGTACGTTTGCCCACTGACAAAGAAATGATCAGTCTATAATTTTAATGGTAGGTTTATTTGAAAAGTGAGAGACAGAATAACAACAGAAAAATCCAGAAAAACGCATTTGTTGCATTTTAATGAGGGAAATAAGTATTTGACCCCCTCTCAATCAGACAGATTTCTGCCTCCCAGGTGTCTTTTATACAGGTAACGAGCTGAGATTAGGTGCACACTCTTAAAGGGAGTGCTCCTAATCTCAGTTTGTTACCTGTATAAAAGACACCTGTCCACAGAAGCAATCAATCAATCAGATTCCAAACTCTCCACCATGGCCAAGACCAAAGAGCTCTCCAAGGATGTCAGGGACAAGATTGTAGACCTACACAAGGCTGGAATGGGCTACAAGACCATCGCCAAGCAGCTTGGTGAGAAGGTGACAACAGTTGGTGCGATTATTCGCAAATGGAAGAAACACAAAAGAACTGTAAATCTCCCTCGGCCTGGGGCTCCATGCGAGATCACACCTCGTGGAGTTGCAATGATCATGAGAACGGTGAGGAATCAGCCCAGATCTACACGGGAGTATCTTGTCAATGATCTCAAGGCAGCTGGGACCATAGTCACAATTGAAAACAATTGGTAACACACTATGCTGTGAAGGACTGAAATCCTGCAGCGCCCACAAGGTCCCCCTGCTCAAGAAAGCACATATACAGAGCCGTCTGAAGTTTGCCAATGAACATCTGAATGATTCAGAGGAGAACTGGGTGAAAGTGTTGTGGTCAGATGAGACCAAAATCGAGCTCTTTGGCATCAACTCAACTCGCCGTGTTTGGAGGAGGAGGAATGACCCCAAGAACACCATCCCCACCGTCAAACATGGAGGTGGAAACATTATGCTTTGGGGGTGTTTTTCTGCTAAGGGGACAGGACAACTTCACTGCATCAAAGGGACGATGGATGGGGCCATGTACCGTCAAATCTTGGGTGAGAACCTCCTTCCCTCAGCCAGGGCATTGAAAATGGGTCGTGGATGGGTATTCCAGCATGACAATGACCCAATGCACACGGTCAAGGCAACAAAGGAGTGGCTCAAGAAGAAGCACATTAAGGTCCTGGAGTGGCCTAGCCAGTCTCCAGACCTTAATCCCATAAAAAAATCTGTGGAGGGAGCTGAAGGTTCGAGTTGCCAAACGTCAGCCTCGAAACCTTAATGACTTGGAGAAGATCTGCAAAGAGGAGTGGAACAAAATCCCTCCTGAGATGTGTGCAAACCTGGTGGCCAACTACAAGAAACGTCTGACAACTGTGATTGTCAACAAGGGTTTTGCCACCAAGTAGTAAGTCATATTTTGCAGAGGGGTCAAATACTTATTTCCCTCATTAAAATGCAAATCAATTTATAACATTTTTTACATGCGCTTTTCCTGATTTTTTTGTTGTTATTCTGTCTCTCACTCTTCAAATAAACCTACCATTAAAATTATAGACAGATCATGTCTTTGTCAATTGGGAAACTTACAAAATCAGCAGGGGATCAAATACTTTTTTCCATCACTGTATGTGCTTTCTTGAGCAGGGGGACCTTGCGGGCGCTGCAGGATTTCAGTCCTTCACGGCTGAGTGTGTTCACAGCTGCCTTCACAGCTGCCTTGTGATCATTGACAAGATCCTCCCGTGTAGTTCTGGGCTGATTCCTCACTGTTCTCCTGATCATTACAACTCCACGAGGTGAGATCTTGCATGGAGCCCCAGGCCGAGGGAGATTGACAGTTATTTTGTGTTTCTTCCATTTGCGAATAATCGCACCAACTGTTGTCACCTTCTCACTAAGCTGCTTGGCGATGGTCTTGTAGCCCATTCCAGCCTTGTGTAGGTCTACAATCTTGTCCCTGACATCATTGGAGAGCTCTTTGGTCTTGGCCATGGTGGAGAGTTTGGAATCTGATTGATTGATTGCTTCTGTGGACAGGTGTCTTTTATACAGGTAACAAGCTGAGATTAGGAGCACTCCCTTTAAGAGTGTGCTCCTAATCTCAGCTGATTACCTGTATAAAAGACACCTGGGAGCCAGAAATCTTTCTGATTGAGAGGGGGTCAAATACTCATTTCCCTCATTAAAATGAAAAATCAATTTATAAAATTTTTGACATGCGTTTTTCTGGATTTTTTTGTTGTTATTCTGTCTCTCACTGTTCAAATACACCTACCATTAAAATTATATACTGATCATTTCTTTGTCAGTGGGCAAACGTACAAAATCAGCAGGGGATCAAATACTTTTTTCCCTCACTGTAAGCAGACAATGAAAGCTCTAACAAAATGTTATGATTACATTTCTCTAAAACAGGTTATAGGCTACATGTGCACCCCCAAGTCAGAACAGTAGGCGAAATTAAGAGGGGTAAATAAACCAAATTATTAGGATGAGGCACATGGGCTACTAACAGCTTACTACACAACATACACTTAGTATTACTTTCTTAGCTACAGTATACATATCTCCCTGGCATATTACATCATTTATGCAGCAGCTTACAAGACATTTTTGGACTCACCTTGTTGTACTGTGCTCACTTGAACAGGAAGGTGGTGCGGCAGTCCTTGGTGGGCAAATTTTGTCATCAAAATCTGGCATTCTCTGGATTTATGGTGCTTTCAAGACAACTGGGAACTCTGAAAAAAACAAGGTCAAATCATGATGACGTCAGTGATCTTTAGGTTGTAGCTCTAGAAAGAGGCCCAAGTTCCCGACTTACAATTCTGAGTTGGGTTACTCTTCAAAACGTATTTCCCAGTCTGAGCTTGTTTTTTCCCAAATTCCCAGTTGTCTTGAACTCACTGAAGTCAAGTTTTTACAGTTCCGAGTTAACAGCTGTTCTGAGCGTGGCACAAATCATGCTTCATTGACAGCATGGCCAATGTTGAATGTTTATCATTTTTAACTTGGAAAATAGACACTTAATCCCAGATTTGGGACCACACAGCCACTCCACTGAATAGCAGGCTAGTGATTGCTTTGCAATGCTTGCAGTTAGTCACTGTCACTGATTCCTTCCAAACCACTCATTGTTGAATTTGCGATTTCCAACTTGTTGTTTAATGTTTATGTCCAATGGCCGATGAGCACCGATATGTTTTATCTATAATTTCTCTTCATTATCTCTCTTCATATGACAAGGATTAAAAAGGATTTGCCAGTAGATTGTCAACTTGACTCATGCAGATGACTGCTAGCTAAGTATGATGTTGACATGATCAGTCCAATCAAAGCTACTGTAGATATAACGTGATTTGACGTAATTGTATCTGTGGCCAATGACCTTCAGCCTTCTTGGATGGGCACTTCTATTGTAATTCTATGACAGCACCCAAGGGGCTTGAATTTTCGAGGTCTACCCTTAGACTTGGCGGTGACATACTGTCCCCACGAGTGATAGAACACTGAGCTAATCATGGTGCAACTAGAGAACATTACCAACACCTAAGCTCCGTATTTTCCGCTGGCTGCCCCACCACCACAGAAAGCACTGAGCTAGGCTGAAACACCTGCATGTTGGAGCTTCCTTACTCAAGAAAGCAAAAAAGAGACCATGTTTGTATGTGGCTTTATTAACTCTATGAATATATATATATTATTTTTTTTACATTGTTTGCAAACTGATATGTGACATGTATTAATGCCAAAATAACATGCAAAACAGGTAAGCCCCCCCAAACAAAAGTATACAGTACCAGTCAAAGGTTTGGACACACCTACTCATTCAAGGGTTTTCTTTATTTTTACTATTTTCTACATTGTAGAATAATAGTGAAGACATCAAAACTATGAAATAACACATATGGAATCATGTAGTAACCAAAAAAATGTTAAACAAATCAAAATATATTTCTGGATTGACTGACCTTCATGTCTTAAAGTAATGATGGACTGTTCTCTTTGCTTATTTGAGCTGTTCTTGCCATAATAATAATAATAATCTTCTGTATACCACCCCTACCTTGTCACAACACAACTGATTGTCTCAAACGCATTAAGAAGGAAAGAAATTCCACAAATGTACTTTTAACAAGGCATACCTGTTAATTGAAAAACATTCCAGGTGACTACCTCATGAAGCTGGTTGAGAGAATGCCAAGAGTGTGCAAAGCTGTCATCAAGGCAAAGGGTGGCTACTTTGAAGAATGTCAAATACAAAATATGCTTTGGTTTTGAAAAACAAAAGCAGACATTGAGCATGGTGAAGTTATTCATTACACTTTGGATGGTGTACCAATACACCAAGTCACTACAAAGATCAGTTGCCGGAGAGAAAGGACATTGCTCAGGGTTTTCACCATGAGGCCAATGGTGACTTTAAAACTGTTAGAGTTTAATGGCTGTGATAGGAGAAAACTGAGGATGGATCAACAACAGTGTAGTTACTCCACAATACTAACCTAAATGACAGAGTGAAAAGAAGGAAGCCTGTACAGAATACAAATATCCCAAAACATGCATCCTGTTTGCAATAAGGCACTAAAGTAAAACTGCAAAGAATGTGGCAAAGAAATTAACTTCATGTCCTGAATACAAAGTGTTATTTTGGGGGCAAACGCAACACATCACTGAGTACCACTCTTCATATTTTCATGCATGGTGGGGTATACTTTTCATCAGCAAGGACTAGGGAGTTTTTTAGGATGAAAAGAAACGGAATAGAGCTAAGCACAGGCAAAATCCTAGAGGAAAACCTGGTTCAGTCTGCTTTCCAACAGAAACTGGGAGACAAATTCACCTTTCAGTAGGACAATAACCTAAAACACAAGGCCAAATATACACTGGAGTTGCTTACCAAGACTACATTGAATGTTTGTGAGTGGCCTAGTTACAGTTTTTACTTAACCTCTACTGGATGGGTGTCCCGAAATCGGGACAGTTGTTGCTCAATACGGATAATGTGACTCCAATGACGTTGTAAACAAAAGCACATTTTCAAGGACATATTTATTTTATTCCACCTTTATTTCACCAGGAAGGGCTCATTGAGATTTGAAATCTCTTTTTCAAGAGCGTCCTGGCCAAGATATGCAGGACCAAGTCATTACACAATTACAGACAGACAACATGAAAACCTACAAGTAATCTAGTAAACATCCATAGAAATAGTATAACAAAATCATAAAACAGCAATTTAAAAACATTGACAGGTCAAGGAATCAGTGTCACACCCTGGCTCTGGGGACTCTTGTATGTTGAGCCAGGGTGTTAGTTTCTTTGTGTAGTGTCTATGTTTCGTTTCCTATGTTCTGTTCTAGGTTATGTGTTTCTATGTTGGCCGGGGTGGTTCTCAATCAGAGGCAACGAGAATCAGTTGTTGCTTGTTGTCTCTGATTGGGAACCATACTTAGGCAGCCTTTTGTGCTCTTGTGATTCGTGGGATCATGTTCCGTGTAGGTTTGTGTATGACCGAGGACTTCACGTTTCGTTTTGTTGTTTTGTTATTTGTATCGTGTTGCTAAGTACACTATTAAAGAGATGTACGCATATCACGCTGCGCCTTGGTCCGTTACTTCTAACAACCGTGACAATCAGCCTCAAAATCCTTCATCAATGATTTAAAAACACCAATCGGGACAAGTTCTTCAAGTTTAAAAGTATGTTGTAAGGTGTTCCAAGCCGATGGCGCAGAGTACATAAAAGCCCTTTTACCAAATTCAGTTCTGACATTTGGAACAGTTAGCAGGATTAAGTCCTGCGAACGAATGGAGTATCCACCACATTTCTGAAGAATAAAAATGCCCAGATAAAATTGTAGTAAACCAAAAATGGCTTTGTAAATAAAAGTATACCAGTGACTGAGCCTACGAGTGACTAGAGAAGGCCAGCCAACCCAGGTATATAAAGTGCAATGGTGCGTAACGGTTTTGCAGTTTAAAATACATCTCAATGCTCCATGATAAAGGGTGTCAATTGATCTCAAACACTGAGCGAAAATATCTCCATAGTCTAGTATAGGCATAAATGTAGCTGATACTAGCCTCCTTCTGGCTTCAAAAGAAAAACAGGCCTTATTCCTAAAATAAAATCCAGACTTCAGCTTCAATTTTTTTGTAAGTTGTTGAATATGCAATTTAAAAGAGAGGCTGTCATCAATTAAAATTCCAATATATTGATATGAGGTTACAACAATCTCATTGCCCTGACTGGTAGTAATAGGTGAAAGGTTCAGTGGTCTATTTCTTGCTTTAGAAAACACCATTAATTTAGTTTTGTCAGCATTGAGAATAAGCTTCAATTGACACAAGGTATGGTGAACAGTATAAAAAGCAGTTTGAAAGTTCTGGAAAGCTTATGTGAGAGATGAGGCACAACAAGAAATATCAGTATAATCAGCATAAAAGTGAAGTTGCGCATTTTGCAAAATGCAAAAAAAATCAAAATTATTTATATAAATAGTGAATAAGAGGGGACCAAATACAGAGCCCTGGGGCACACCATTACAGACAGACAATTTAACAAACATGAGCCCATCAAATTGAGTCCACTGAGTTCTATCAGACAGATAGTTAGCAAACCATGCAACTGCATGCTCCAAAAGACCTATGCTCGACAATCTCTGCCTCAGTATACATTTTACATTTTAGTCACTTAGCATGATCAACTGTATCAAAAGCCTATGCATGTCTTATATGGGCAGAAAGCTTAAATTATTGTTATTCTAACTGCAGTGTCCAATTTACAGTAGGTATTACAGCGAACAAATACCATGCTATTGTTTGAAGATAGTGCACAACAACAAAACACTTTCATCACGGCGACAGGTTTGATACATTCTGAAGGTAAATAATGTACTTACATTAAGTAATCTTGCTCTGATTTGTCATCCTGAGGGTCCCAGAGATAAAATCCAGTGTAGTTTTGTTTGATAAAATCAATTTTTGTATCCTAACATGATCCATGTTGTATACAGCGTTCCGCCTGAATTCTGACTTGTTCAACTTGCAACAAAGTATTTTGACGTAATATAAACGCTACACCTTGTTTCACCTAGTCAAGTTCTGTTTTTCTGCGATCCTCAGATACTCAAGAAGGCAACTGAACTTTTTCAGCATTCTGCATGAAGTATAGGCTACACAAAAGTTATTTTTGCCCACCAAGGGCTGACCTCATTACGCACCAATGAGACGGGTGGTGTTCACTTGATTGACTGTATCTTGGTCCAATGACCACCTATTGTTTTGAAACATAGCTAGCTAGACAGCCAATGAGCTGGGCTTTGTATGAGTTGAAAATCGAAAGGACCAAGAGGAGTTTTCATTACGCACAGCTCAATTTTAGTTCTATTTAGTTCTAGTTTTCAGCAATTTTAGTAAGTACAACACTGGCTTCTAACACTGGAAAAGCTAAATCGAAGTCCAGATATACAGATTTGGATGAGATTATAGCAGAAATCGACCGTGAAAGTGACACAGAACCGGACAGGTTTTGACTCAACCGCTGAATAAATGTTTTGGGGAGGAAAGGACGCGACTTTAGACTGGTAAGTGAAATACGTTTTTTCTTCTCATGCTAATGCCATTGTTTGAATGGTTGCATATTATTCATTTGTGAGATTCTTTAGATTTTTTCTTTGATTATATGTATATACAGTGGGGAGAACAAGTATTTGATACACTGCCGATTTTGCAGGTTTTCCTACTTACAAAGCATGTAGAGGTCTGTAATTTTTATCATAGGTACACTTCAACTGTGAGAGACGGAATCTAAAACAAAAATCCAGAAAATCACATTGTATGATTTTAAGTAATTCATTTGCATTTTATTGCATGAAATAAGTATTCGATCACCTACCAACCAGTAAGAATTCCGGCTCTCACAGACCTGTTAGGTTTTCTTTAAGAAGCCCTCCTGTTCTCCACTCATTACCTGTATTAACTGCACCTGTTTGAACTCGTTACCTGTATAAAAGACACCTGTCCACACACTCAATCAAACAGACTCCAACCTCTCCACAATGGCCAAGACCAGAGAGCTGTGTAAGGACATCAGGGATAAAAATTTAGACCTGCACAAGGCTGGGATGGGCTAAAGGACAATAGGCAAGCAGCTTGGTGAGAAGGCAACAACTGTTGGCGCAATTATTAGAAAATGGAAGAAGTTCAAGATGACGGTCAATCACCCTCGGTCTGGAACTCCATGCAAGATATCACCAGAAATGTGAGAGTGGCGACTGCACGTTTAGAATGGTTAGAACTTTGAATCAGAGACCAGAAAGCGTGGAGCTGTGGCTACACGGCTTAAAAATGGTTGAACCTCTACAGACCAGCCGACGTGCAGCGGGAGCTGAACGTTACAAATTGTTGACACTCTACAGACCAGAAAATGTGAGACGGTAGTCCATACGTTTGAAATGGTGAAACTCTGAAACTCGCAACCTCTACACGAGGTGAAGAAGCAGATAAGCACACTAGACCTTATCAGATCAGTCTGCAGCTGGCATGTAAAGTATTCTTGAACTTTCACTAAAGACACGTGTTGGGAAGGACAATCCCATCTCAGACAACCATTGATACATCTGAAGTATCTATTCTACCGAACAGTCCATTCGAAGAGAAGCCGAGTCTCACCGAAGTGGAATAGGACACTCAAACCCTTTTTGAGAAAGTGGTTCAACAGAGAGACGACGATCAAGTACAGCTACCCGTAATTATGCATTGTATGTCTTATCCAAATGACCGGTGGTTTCTATTGACCCCTCCCTTTTTGATAACCTATACCGTGTGTGTGTGTTTATGTATTCTGTGTTATTATAATATTGTCACTCATCACAATAATCTTGATTTAATCTTGTCTTTACATATACAAAATAATATATGTGTGAAATTTGTTTTGGTTTAGAATGGACCACTATCATGCACCTGTCTCGAAACAGGGGCAACGGGAAAAAAAATACATGTCATCTATGCACTTAAATAGCGATTGGAGGATGCTTTTCCCGTCAGCCAGGTAGGCTATACTCCTGTTTTAAAAAGAAGCAATGTGCTTAATATTAGGAAGGTTGAGAAATAAATATAGTAGGCCTAGCCTATAGAAAGCTGATGGGATCCTCCTCTTTTTAATAGAGGCCATCACTCTGTTTTCTCTTTCAATTGCATAGCCTATAGAAATGTTGCGCAACATGAGCTCATGGGCTCTCATGAAGTGTTTGATTAGATTTTCGATTACATTTGCATTGATGTCAGAGTGAATAGAGGGACAATGGAGTGCGGAGTACCAGGCAGTTAACAAATTTGGTAGGCTACTAATGACCATCAGCAGCATCAGAGCTTGGAGAAGCCTAATAAACGGTCACATGAAATTTGACTGCCATCATGACTCGTGACAGCCGGTGTGGCGGTAATACGGTCACCATAACAGCCCTACCTACAACATTTTGTAGGTCTGTAGGTCTCCTGATTTAAACCCGATCTAACCTGTTTGAAAACATTCATCCATAACTCTGCCAAGCCTACAAGCAAATTTGAACTGGTGAAGGCCATCAAGACATTTTGGCTTGAGAAACTGACGATACAACAATGCAACAAATACATTGATAATCTCAGCAAGGTTTTACCCATGGTCGTGGAGCTGGGGGGAAGTGCAACTAAAATGTAGTTGAGATGTACAGTAGTTGAATAAATAAACATCTGCATTTTGAAGGAGTCTTTTATCATTATTTTACTAACGAAAACATAAAGATGTTGATGAACAAATACTGTATATGCATCTTTCTTTTGGAAATATATAAATCATTAACAACAGTGCCTTGCAAAAGTATTCATCCCCCTTGGCGTTTTTCCTATTTTGTTGCATTACAACCTGTAATTGAAATTGATTTTTATTTGGATTTCATATAATGGACATATACAAATGTTTTTTAAAGTTTTTTTTTCTTAAACTGCATTGTTGGTTATGGGCTTGTAAGTAAGCATTTCACTGTAATGTCTACACCTGTTGTATTCAGCGCATGTGGCAAATACATTTTGATTTGATTTGGAATAGTCCAAATTGGTGAAGTGAAATGAAAAAAATAACTTTAAGCCGTACACTCCACAGAGCTGGGCTTTACGGAAGAGTGGCGAGAAAAAAGCCATTGCGTAAAGAAAAAAATTAACAGGTTTGGTGTTCGCCAAAAGGCATGTGGGAGACTCCCCAAACATATGGAAGAAGGTACTCTGGTCAGATGAGACTAGAATTGAGCTTTTTGGCCATCAAGGAAAACGCTATGTCTGGCGCAAACCCAACACCTCTCATCACCCCGAGAACACCATCCAACACCATGTTTTTTATCGGCAGGGACTGGGAAACTGGTCAGAATTGAAGGAATGATGGATGGCGTTAAATACAGGGAAATTCTTGAGGGAAACCTGTTTCAGTCTTCCAGAGATTTGAGACTGGGACGGAGGTTCACCTTCCAGCAGGACAATGACCCTAAGCATACTGCTAAAGCAACACTCAAGTGGTTTAAGAGGAAACATTTAAAGGTCTTGGAATGGCCTAGTCAAAGCCCAGACCGCAATCCAATTGAGAATATGTGGTATGACTTAAAGATTGCTGTACACCAACAGAACCCATCCAACTTGAAGGAGCTGGAGCAGTTTTGCCTTGAAGAATGGGCAAAAATCCCAGTGGCTAGATGTGCCAAGCTTATAGAGACATACACCAAGACACTTGCAGCTGTAATTGCTGCAAAATGTGGCTCTACAAAGTGTTGACTTTGGGGGGGGGTGAATAGTTATGCACGCTCAAGTTTTCTGTTTTTTTGTCTTATTTCTTGTTTGTTTCACCCCAAAAAATATTTTGCATATTCAAAGTGGTAGGCAAGTTGTGTAAATCAAATGATACAAACCCCCCAAAAAATCAATTTTAATTCCAGGTTGTAAGGCAACAAAATAGGAAAAATGCCAACAGGGGTGAATACTTTCGCAAGCCACTGTATTATAAGGTTGATTTGATTATTATTTGGATTATAATATATTTACATATTTGTAGGGGGTTGATGCATTTTTCGTTAAGGCAAATCAGGTATGTGATATTGATACATTTCTAACTTTAGTCTTGCATCAGGTGAACTGTTGTATCCTCACATTTGGTCTGATAATTGCCCCATAATCTCCAAAGTGTTCTCTTTCAATTGCTACTTCAGTATACAGTGAGGGAAAAAAGTATTTGATCCCCTGCTGATTTTATACGTGTGCCCACTGACAAAGAAATGATTTACATTTACATCATTTAGCAGACGCTCTTATCCAGAGCGACTTACAAATTGGTGCATTCAATTTATGATAGCAAGTGGGACAACCACTTTTTTTCTTCTTTTTTTATGGGGGGGTAGAATGATTACTTTATACTATTCCAGGTATTCCTTAAAGAGGTAGGGTTTCAATTGTCTCCGGAAGGTGGTCAGTGACTCCGCTGTCCTGGCGTCGTGGGGGAGCTTGTTCCACCATTGGGGTGCCAGAGCAGCAAATAGCTTTCACTGGGCTGAGCGGGAACTGTGCTTCTGTAGAGGTAGGGAAGCTAGCAGGCCAGAGGTGGATGAACGTAGTGCCCTCGTTTGGGTGTAGGGTCTGATCAGAGCCTGAAGGTAAGGAGGTGCTGTTCCCCTCACAGCTCCGTAGGCAAGAACCATGGTCTTGTAGTAGATGCGAGCCTCAACTGGAAGCTAGTGGAGTGTGCGGAGGAGCGGGGTGACATGAGAGAACTTCGGAAGGTCAAACACCAGACGGGCTGCGGCGTTCTGGATAAGTTGTAGGGGTTTAATGGCACAGGCAGGGAGCCTAGCCAACAGCGAGTTGCAGTAATCCAGACGGGAGATAATCAGTCTATAATTTTAATGGTAGGTTTATTTGAACAGTGAGAGACAGAATAACAACAAATAAATCCAGAAAAACGCATGTCAAAAATGTTATAAATTGATTTGCATTTTAATGAGGGAAATAAGTATTTGACCCCTCTGCAAAACATGACTTTGTGATTGCCAACAAGGGTTTTGCCACCAAGTACTGAGGTCAGACGTTTCTTGTAGTTGGCCACCAGGTTTGCACACATCTCAAGAGGTATTTTGTTCCACTCCTCTTTGCAGATCTTCTCCAAGTCATTAAGGTTTGGAGGCTGACGTTTGGCAACTCAAACCTTCAGCTCCCTCCACAGATTTTCTATGGGATTAAGGTCTGGAGACTGGCTAGGCCACTCCAGGACCTTAATGTGCTTCTTCTTGAGCCACTCCTTTGTTGCCTTGGCCGTGTGTTTTGGGTCATTGTCATGCTGGAATACCCATCCACGACCCATTTTCAATGCCCTGGCTGAGGGAAGGAGGTTCTCACCAAAGATTTGACGGTACATGGCCCCATCCATCGTCCCTTTGATGCAGTGAAGCTGTCCTGTCCCCTTACCTTAGCAGAAAAACAACCCCAAAGCATAATGTTTCCACCTCCATGTTTGATGGTGGGGATGGTGTTCTTGGGGTCATAGGCAGCATTCCTCCTCCCCCAAACACGGCGATTTGAGTTGATGCCAAAGAGCTCGATTTTGGTCTCATCTGACCACGACACTTTCACCCAGTTCTCCTCTGAATCATTCAGATGTTCATTGGCAAACTTCAGACGGCCCTGTATATGTGCTTTCTTGAGCAGGGGGACCTTGCGGGCGCTGCAGGATTTCAGTCCTAGTGTGTTAACAATTGTTTTCTTGGTGACTATGGTCCCAGCTGCCTTGAGATCATTGACAAGATCCTCCCGTGTAGTTCTGGGCTGATTCCTGACCGTTCTCATGATCATTGCAACTCCACGAGGTGAGATCTGCATGGAGCCCCAGGCGGAGGGAGATTGACAGTTATTTTGTGTTTCTTCCATTTGCGAATAATCACACCAACTGTTGTCACCTTCACACCAAGCTGCTTGGCGATGGTCTTGTAGCCCATTCCAGCCTTGTGTAGGTCCCTGACATCCTTGGAGAGCTCTTTGGTCTTGGCCATGGTGGAGAGTTTGGAATCTGATTGATTGATTGCTTCTGTGGACAGGTGTCTTTTATACAGGTAACAAGCAGAGATTAGGAGCACTCCCTTTAAGAGTGTGCTCCTAATCTCAGCTCGTTACCTGTATAAAAGACACCTGGGAGCCAGAAATCTTTCTGATTGAGAGGGGGTCAAATACTTATTTCCCTCATTAAAATGCAAATCAACTGTACATCTTTTTCTGGATTTTATTGTTGTTATTCTGTCTCTCACTGTTCAAATAAACCTACCATTAAAATTATAGACTGATAATTTCTTTGTCAGTGGGCAAACTTACAAAATCAGCAGGGGATCAAATACTTTTTTCCCTCACTGTATGTCATTCATTTGTTCAATCGTTTTATTTATAAAACAAAACAAAATAACAAAGGAAACCTTGAATAATTAAACAATAAATGAACCGCAACATGTGAGTCTAGTGTTCATACTGTATTTCACAACCTCTGCGGGCGTTTGGAGTTGCCTATACTGTACACGATTGAGCAAAATAATAGGTTTGTCCTCATTTATTTAGGCTACATTATTCCACAGCCTAATTGTAGACTAACCAATATCCTAACGGAGATTCAGTGAAAATAAAAATATGACATTGACATCAAGGGTGGATAGCTTCTTTTGTATTCCAATATATTGGAAAGGCTGCTAAACCATTTCCAACTGGCCCACAGCATTGTAGCGTACTTAGAGTACAGCATTCTTTCACTCCATGCTTCTTTCTATTGTTGTTATCTACTCGGTAACTTTCCACAAGTAAATCTAATACATAAAACAAATCAATTAAATTGCTCAAGTCTTGAAAATATGTGAAACCTTTTTTTGAGTTATATTTTATCGGTGCCTAGTAGTGTTTATTTAGCAGACATCACTTGCTGCTGATATTCAGTCAACACATATATTCCATGATATTCTTAAAATATAACTGAGCATTTTAGTTTCTCTTAGAATAAAAACCTTAGTGTAAAAAATGTTTTAGTAAGTAATATGCTACAGTCCAGTTACAGCTTCTTCTGACAAAGTTGAAACAACAAAGTGTATTTTTTGGGGTTTGCGTGCGGGACAGAGGAATAGCAATTCTTACACTATTGTTCTAAATTCAATCACCCTCTTCTTCTTCATCCTCATCATTCAGTTAATTCAAATATAATTGTGAAGTTTTTATTTGGTTTATATCACCCATTCATTGACAGCATTAATTTAGGTAGAGACTCATTAGCGCCTTGGGACCAACGCTTTACACTGTATCAAAAAGCATAGTCAGCGCTCTAACTTCCCCTTGCGGTGGTCTGGAGCAATGAAGGGTAATGTACTAAACCACAAATTACCTCAATGTCCCGCGGCATAATCTCGAAACTTTTAATTGAGGAACCACTGTATGTAAATGTGCTTGGTAGAGCAAATGTTTACTCCTGAACTTATTTAGGCTTGCCATAACAAGGGGGTTGAATACTTATCGACTCTAGACATTTCAGCTTTTCATTTTCAATAAATTTGCAAAAATTTAAAATCCATGTTTTCACTTTTTCATTATGGGGTGTTGTGTGTAGATGGGTGAGAAAAAAATCAATTTAATCAATTTCGAATTCAGCCTGTAACAAAACAAAATGTGGAATAAGTGAAGGGGTATGAATACTTTCTGAAGCCACTGTAGCTTACCATCCCCTCAATGAAGGAGATGGTATGCGTTCGCCAAGTAGCCAAGCCTATCAATAAAGGGGTTGGCTCGTGAGACTGCTTTGAAATAAATCTTAATCACCAAAGTTTTATTAATTTAAGTTTGGGAGCACCAAAACAGTGAGCGGACATCCCCTTTTTGATCTAGATTGTAAGCCAACATTATTTCGGCCAGCTCCCATTTTGGACGTGAGTAAAAACCCCTCCATGTAGGCTACATGTGCCCATACAGTTGAAGTCGGAAGTTTACATACACCAAATACATTTAAACTCAGTTTTTCACAATTCCTGACATTTAATCCTAGTAAAATTCCCTGTTTTAGGTCAGTTAGGATCACCACTTTATTTTAAGAATGTGAAATGTCAGAATAATAGTATCGAGAATGATTTATTTCAGCTTTTAATTCTTTCATCACATTCCCAGTGGGTCAGAAGTTTACATACACTCAATTAGTATTTGGTAGCATTGCCTTTAAATTGTTTAACTTGGGTCAAACGTTTCTGGTAGCCTTCCACAAGCTTCCCATAATAAGTTGGGTGAATTTTGGCCCATTCCTCCTGACAGAGCTGGTGTAACTGAGTCAGGTTTGTAGGCCTCCTTGCTAGCACACGCTTTTTCAATTCTGCCCACAAATGTTCTATAGGATTGAGGTCAGGGCTTTGTGATGGCCACTCCAATACCTTGACTTTGTTGTCCTTAAGCCATTTTGCCACAACTTTTGAAGTATGCTTGGGGTCATTGTCCATTTGGAAGAACCATTTGCGACCAAGCTTTAACTTCCTGACTGATGTCTTGAGATGTTGCTTCAATATATCCACATAATTTTCCTCATGAAGCCATCTATTTTGTGAAGACAGAACACATCTCTTTCCTGAGCGGTATGACGGCTGTGTCGTAGTAAATATAAAATGTTATAGATTGATCTGAGTAATATGTTGTGCAAGAGGTTGTGCAAGACAAATTGTGTTAGGAGCTTGTTTTCAATAAATGTTCTGTGTCATGTGTCTGATACTAACAGTGTGTTAGTTGTCTGTGCATAACATTTTAGTAGCGAACAAAGAACAGAGCACCAGATGGCCTAATCTTACAGGAGTACGATAACTGGACAACACCCACACCTCAGGCCCAAGGCCCCCACCAGTTGCTTCTCACGAGTTTCCTTTGACACACACAGACATCTCACTGTGGACGCACACTCATTCTCAAACCCCCCCTTCTACTGGTCGGGTGCCAAGGGCAGAGGACTCTGCCGTGCACCAATGGGGCTTCTACTCTGGACAGAGCAGACCCGCCTCCTACGCCTCGGGAACCAATCAAGGGACTAGAAGAAGGACCCCTTCCTTTATGTTACATTGTATAAAGTAATGCTGTAAACTCTGTTTAAACATCCTTCTCAGCTGACACTATTAGCGTGGCATATGATTAGGTCCATGCATGTTAATTAGCAGGATCCCATGCATGTAGCTAACAGTAACAGATATCTCTGTGTTTAATAAACTGCCTTTTTGCTTAAGCAAATTCCTCTCTGTCTAGCGTCGATGGTTTGTACTTCCTCTCCTAATTATGTGTTCACCAACAGCTGCGTGGTCCCATGGTGTTTATACTTGCGTACTATTGTTTGTACAGATGTACATGGTACCTTCTGCCGTTGGAAATTGTTCCCAAGGATGAACCAGACTTGTGGAGGTTTGGCTGATTTCTTTTGATTTTCCCATGATGTCAAGCAAAGAGGCACTGAGTTTGAAGGTAGGCCTTGAAATACATCCACAGGTACACCTCCAATTGACTCAAATGATGTCAATTAGCCTATCAGAAGCTTCTAAAGCCATGACATCATTTTCTGGAATTTTCCAAGCTGTTTAAAGGCACAGTCAACTTAGTGTATGTAAACTTCTGACACACTGGAATTGTGATACAGTGAATTATAAGTGAAATAATCTGCCTGTAAACAATTGTTGGAAAAATTACTTGTGTCATGCACAAAGTAGATGTCCTAACCGACTTGCCAAAACTATAGTTTGTTAACAAGAAATGTGTGGAGTGGTTGAAAAACGAGTTTTAATGACTCCAACCTAAGTGTATGTAAACTTCGGACTTCAACTGTATATGTTGATAAATGTGTGTCTGTTTTTCTTAATATGTTTTGTAATTTTGTATATTGTATATGTTTGATGTATTTAGGCAGGGCTCATCTGTAAAAGAGACCCTAGTCTCAGTATGACTTCCCTGTCAAAATAAAGGTCTAAAATATATTCAGTATATATGTCCATCATGAAATGAGAGATGATGCTGCTGACCCCCGTATTTAGAAGTTATTTTCCTGTAACAATTGTTTGTTTTCCGTTTCATATGATTAAAAAGCAAGCCCTCCGAAGGCTACCCTTACCATAGGCTACTTTAACGAAGGCTGGTTCAACAGCAATGGGTATCTTTTATCCTGGTGATTTCATGATATCATTCTTCTTACTCCAACCTATTTAGAAATATTGTTGTAAAAAAAAACGGATATCTTGTTTTTCGTTTAATTTTATTAAAAACTGATCGTGCTGAGAACATCCGTGATTCATTCGCATACGATGCAATTTAAGAGCCGTCTGCTATTTCTGAAGAAGTGTGAATGTGATCTGTATGATGGTTCCATTATGTTTATAAAACATATTTGGAAACAGTGTAAGGGTTAGTGGACATCCGCCCTTTTTCTTAATATTGGATCTTTGTCCAGCTTCTGTGAAAAGTTTGGACTCATTATGTGCGATGCCCATTGAATGAAAGATGTCAGTTATTGGGAAGCCTGTTTAGAAACATAAAGTTAAAAAAGGACTGCTGATTGTTTTTAATGTATCATTTTGTTAATAAAAACGCATCTTCTACTTTGGACCTAAATGTAAAATTGCGGGAATTCCGATCGCTGTCCATGATGCTGAATCCGCTAGGCCAGTGGTCACCAACCTTTTCTGAGTCAAGATCACTTTCGCAGTCAAAAAGCATGCAGAGATCTACCGCTCAGATTATTTTTTAAACATGACTTAAATGTAACATTAACCTAATAAAAACTGTTCTGTAGGAATGAGGTTTGTGCAGTAGGCCTAATACAATTTCAAAGCATATTGGCTATATACCTCGCCTGCCAATATTGTTATTCTCAGACCATATTATATTTCAAAACTCGAGCTTTGATAACAAAATATATCAGTTGGTGTAGCACTTGCGAGGCACAACTGAGCATTATTTGCTAATAATTTGCTTTTTTATTATACTGGACTGATTGTACTTGCAGCTGATGGTCATGGTGCTTTCAAGACAACTGGGAAGTTGGGGGGAAAAAACAAGGTCAAATCCTGACGTCAGTGATCTTCAGGTCAGAAAGTCTGAGCTCTAGAAAGATGCCAGAGTTTCCGACTTGGAATTCCGAGTTGGATAACCGTTCAAAAATATTTTTCCCAGTCGGATCTCGTTTTTTTCAGAGTTCACCGTTTTCTTAAACGCACTGAAGTCTGAGATTTCCGAGCTCCCAGTTGTTTTGAACATGGCATTAGTCCCAGCGGAGGGAGGGAGAGAGCAGCTGAGGGTCCGCCTGTAACGATCCCTGCTCTCTCCTTCCTTTCCTCCGGTGAGACTGACCAAAAAGAGGCGACACAGTCTTCCAACTGATTGGCGAAACTCGAGTTGCACAGCATCTGCCTCATGCACAAATTAATGTTGTTCCTATGACCAGAGAAAGTTCCTCAGTATTAAAAGACAAAACGAGCTGCTAATAATAATAAAGATGCAGGGCTATCGATACACTTGGCTACTCATTCATTGCAGCTGCAGCGCGAGGGGAAGTAGGGAGAAGCGCGTTTTATGTTTTGTAATAGTGCTGAATATTTTTAAATATGAACTCACTTATCAAAACAGTAGCTCTTTGCTGTATTATTTGACAGTCTCTCTCTGGTCATGGTGTTAAAAGTTATGTAGGCTAGTACAGTGCTTAATTTGAGCTGGATCCTGCCGGAACAGGATCCGGCACCTCTCAGATTTGACTTTGTTTGTTCCGGCACCTATTTTCCCGGATCCAAACCTCTCGCGGCATGATTTATTAATTGTTTCACTGTTCGCACTGTAGACATTCTAATAAAAGCGATTAGCGTTGAATCAAGTTGACTCCTCGTTATTTCTCCCGAACCCCAGAAAGACCATCATGTAAAAGCACAATGATCCTTCTGTGTAATCATCCTATCCTGCCACACTGATTCCAGACCTACTCTCTTATTTGTACATAGAGGTTATGGGGTAAGTAACTGATCTTGACACAGGTCTTGGTAGTGGTGGTCAGCTAGTGAAGAAGTCCCTATGTAATCACGTTACGTAGCCTAGGCTAGTCATCTCCCTACTGAATTTGAATCGTGGCAAAGCCAAATTAAAAATAGATAAGAAAAGGCAAAAATCCAGAGGCAGATGGTGAATCGAACCCAGAACGAGCCAGAGTGAGGGGCAAACTGTTCCTGATGGAGATGCCTTAGCTGGCAGTGCTGCTAATCCCGCCAGTTCAGCAACACCACCAGCACCTCCACTAGCTAGTAGGCCTAATAGCGAGTCAGACTCAGCGGGAAATGAGGAGCTGGGGGGGAGGGGGTCATTGCATCCACCGACAAAGTGCTCAGAGCAGGTGCAATTTGCAGTTCAAGAACAAGCAAACGTATAACCCCTGGCTTGTCATGCAGAATTAAAAGTTTGGCTGTACAACATGCAAAAAGGTAGGGAGATTGGGTCTAGAAACGACTGGAGGGTTAGGGTTACTAGCAAAAGAGTAGGTGGGATGTATAGTAAATTAACATCTTATGCCTCAGACGTAAAAAAAACAAAAACAAAGAGCCCTCAGAAAAAAGGGTTTTGTACATGCCCGAACCAAGGCTAAGGAGGACACCCAGGTTATAGTTAACACTCTAAATGAAAAAAATGACACTACAGCAAGAGTCTTCAGAACAGCCTTAGAAGGAGGCTAAACGTCACAGCCACAGGCCCGCTCATGGCTTTGAGCAAGAAATTGACTCTCAGGAGTTAAATGGACTTGACATGGGGAGAGTCATTGTGGGAGGTTTTGAAAACTAAGGTAGGACTTTTTTTTTCCTTTACAAACTTGTTCGGTACTGTGAAGTTAATCTAAATATGTGCTTCATATTATCACATAGGCAGGAGGCCTATAAATTCTCATATGTGTGTTCTGCTGTAGCCTACATTGATTTATTTTATTTGAAGTTATATTCTGATATTTGTTCTACAGCTACATTGATGTCTTGAAGATTTATGAAATTCGGGTCTTGTAAACCCCACAGCTGAGTATGTGTGCATATGCATATGGCAGATGTTCTGCAGTGTCGTCTAAAAATGTTGCTGTACATTGATGTCTAGAAAATTAGGCTAGAATAAATGTGGACTTGTGTAAGCTATACTCAAGTATGTGGCCATACTGCAGTGACGTCTAAAATGCTTTGAATTAATCAGCACCTTGGAGAGTGCTGTCCGTTTCACCACCATAGACAGAAGGCTACTTGGCTGTTTACTCTGTCTACTGTGCTGCCACGTTGTGTTTGACACTTTTTTTCACACTGTGTTCCTGTACCTCAGAGCCCCCCGGATCCCCCACCCCTCTCTCTCGCGCTCACTATATGTTCCAGGACCTCCCGATTTACAAATTAAGCACTGGGCTAGTATCAAATTTGCTGTGGCCGGGGTCGTGGAAGCTGTAGGCACGGTGATTTGAGCTATCCAATTTATTTTCAGACAAATGAAATGGTTCAATATGGGAACACTTTGCCTACCCGGTGCTCAGGGATTCTGAATCAAGCACACCTAATGCCAACAGCATTTATCGTTGGCTTTTCTACAGAAATGTTTGGTGATCGACTAAGAATGCCTTGAAGATCGACCAGTAGATCGCGATCGACCGGTTAGTGACCAGTGAGCTAGGCTATTGATATTTGCCTGTTTGTTTATCTTTACAATTCTTCAGGTGGCAAAGTCACTACAGGCCATATCACGGTGAAGGTAGGCTAATCTTATTATAATGTATGGTAGGCATGTCCATGGCTCGGGCAAGCAATGCCATTTTCGAAATGCGAAGGCTATGTAGGATAATATTTCCAAGTTTAAGCAAATTACTTTTTTGATATAAAAAATTGCATAGGCCTGGGCATATTACAGCCTACATAGACAGGTGAAATTAGCCTACTTTTTATAATAAACTATCTTCAACTGATTCCTGCGGAGTTGGAGTTGATGACAAATATAATAAATAAAAGACCGTAAATACACAACTTGGCATAACTAGGGCTGTTACGGTAATCGTATTACCGCCACACCAGCGGTCACGAGTCATGACGGCAGTCACAGTAATTAGGCTTTTCCAAGCTCTGATGCTGCTGATGGTCATTAGTGGACTACCAAACTTGCTAACTGCCTGGTACTCTGCCCTCTATTGTCCTTCTAATCACTCTGACATCAGCAAATGTAATCGAAAATCTAATCAAACACTTCATGTTGCGCAACATTTCTATAGGCTATGCAATTATGTGAGAAAACAGAGTAATGGCCTCTATTAAAAAGAGAAGGATCCTATCAGCTTTCTATAGGATAGGCCTACTATATTTATTTCTCAACTTTCCTAATATTAAGCACATTGCTTCTCTTTGCAACAGGAGTATAGCCTACCTGGCTAACATGAAAATGAACCACGTGAAAAGCGTCTTCCATTCACTACTTAAGTGCATAGATGACATTCATTTTTTCCCGCTGCCCCTGTTTCGAGACAGGAGCATGATAATGGTCCATTCTAAAACAAACAAATTTCACACTCACTACCGGTCAAAAGTTTTAGAACACATACTCATTCAAGGGTTTTTCTTTATTTTTTACTATTTTCTACATTGAGAATAATAGTAAAGACATCAGAACTATGAAATAACACATATGGAATCATGTAGTAACCAAAAAAGTGTTAAACAAATCAAAATATATTTGAGATTTGAGATTCTTCAAATAGCCACCCTTTGCCTTGATGACAGCTTTTCACACTCTTTGCATACACACACACGATAACATACGCACTATACACACACGTACACATGGATTTTTTGTTGTAGATATGTGGTAGTAGAGTAGTGGCCTGAGGGCACACACTTAATGTGTTTTGAAATCTGTTGTGAATATATTGTAATGTTTTTAAGATTGTATAACTGCCTTAATTTTGCTGGACT
Organism: Coregonus clupeaformis; assembly: GCF_020615455.1. Classification (NCBI taxonomy): domain Eukaryota; kingdom Metazoa; phylum Chordata; class Actinopteri; order Salmoniformes; family Salmonidae; genus Coregonus; species Coregonus clupeaformis. Next base: position 11,789,500 of record NC_059211.1, on the reverse strand, counting down.
AGCTGCTACCTTGGCAGCGGCTAATGGGGATCCATAATAAATACAAATACAATCTCAATATTAGGAAGGTGTTCTTAATGTTGTTGCCCTCAGAACAGCCTCAATTCGTCAGGGCATGGACACTACAAGGTGTTGAAAGCGATCCACAGGGATGCTGGCCCATGATGACTCCAATGCTTCCCACATTTGTGTCAATTTGGGTGGTGGACCATTCTTGATACACACGGGAAACTGTTGAGCATGAAAAACGCAGCAGCGTTGCAGTTCTTGACAAATAGTGGTGCACCTGGCACCTACTACCGTACCCTGTTCAAAGAAACTTACAAGGCCTTCAGAAAGCATTCATATCCCTTGACTTATTTCACATTTGTGACTTGTTTCAGGAAACTAGCCGTATGTCGCACGTCACTACTTCACAGGAGCGGCATTTGAACGTAAACATGTATTTTTTATCCAAATGCGTTTTTTGGCAGAAATGCCTTCTGGAACATGTGAACTTTCATGTGCCTTAAGAACAAACTTGTATTCCATTGATAAATACGAATAGAATTATTACATTACGAGCCTAGTTGGTTTAGCCATGGAAAAAGACAGGAATCTTCCCGCTAGCCATGATTGGCTGAGATAATGGATGGGCTGGAAATGCCAGGAGATGGGTTTGGATTGGTCTGCCAGGTAGCATGCTTCTGTCTATAACGTGAGCTGTTCAGGATGTGTTGACAGTCCTTTCTAATGCGCCGTTTTTGAAAGATAGAACGTTAGCCATCGAGAACTACAAAAGTTTTGGTACTTTTCTCAGCAACATTGATGCCCTGAATTTAGCAGGCGCTATCGACAAATTAGTTGGAAAAAGTGATGGGCTACTTTGTGCACACGCCACAGTCAGTGTGAATTGGAGTGAATTGACACAACGCTGGCAAGACAAGCTGTAGCTACAAACAAAACAGACTTAAATGGTTCCAGTCTGTCATGAATCGTTCATCCATGTATACGGGTAAGAGTCTGGCTACATTTTCAGATATACATTTCTAATTTTGTCAGAAAGTCTTTTTTATTGCAAGTTAATGCGTACTGTTAGTGAGCTAGCAAACGTTAGCTTGCTGGCTCGCTAGCTAACGTTACGTGTATGATCTGTGTAGTAATATTATTCGAATTAGAAATCCATTGCTAGTTACAGCCTAATGTTAGCTAGCTAACATTGAACCTAGTTTGTTAGCTTTAGCTACCTACAGATTCATACTACAGCTATGACTATGTTTGTATTGGTAGTAGTATGAGTTGGGATTATGGCGGTTCATTGTTTAGCTAGCTAGGTAGCAAGCTACATGTCTAAACAAAAGACTCCACTTCGGCCAGATTATTACATGACCCATCAGATTAGCCAGGTGTGTCTGGGGGGGATTATGGTCATCTATTGTATTTCATGAACATGTATAGACAACAGTGACCCGTCCACTTAGCTAGATGTGGCATGGGGGGTGGTTATAGCATTTCCTTCACTTGACCCATCAATTTAGAAAAGTGTGTTGGGTAAGCGTCATCTAATAATGATAAAATATTATTAAAATATTTTTATCTGGACACTTTCTGTTTTTGATATTGCTAGTAACCACTTCACTGTACCATTTACACATTCTGTATCCTGTGCATGTGACAAATAAACATAGATTTTGTGAATCCTTAAAGAGATGGGTGGGGCTAATGCCTAAGAGGGTGTGAATGATGCTGAATGGGTGTAGACAAAGAAGAGCTCTCCAGTAGGTGTACCAAGACTTTCAAGGTGTCACACCCTGATCGGTTTCACCTGTCTTTGTGATTGTCTCCACCCCCCTCCAGGTGTCACCCATCTTCCCCATTATCCCCAGTGTATTTATAGTGGGGGAAAAAAGTATTTAGTCAGCCACCAATTGTGCAAGTTCTCCCACTTAAAAAGATGATAGAGGCCTGTAATTTTCATCATAGGTACACGTCAACTATGACAGACAAATTGAAAAAGAAAAAAAAATCTAGAAAATCACATTGTAGGATTTTTAATGAATGTATTTGCAAATTATGGTGGAAAATAAGTATTTGGTCAATAACAAAAGTTTCTCAATACTTTGTTATATACCCTTTGTTGGCAATGACACAGGTCAAACGTTTTCTGTAAGTCTTCTACCAGCGTTTTTCCCCTTGCTCCTGTCTTTCTCAAGTTCCTGTTTTCTAATTTACCCGATTTTGACCATTCTGCCTGCCCTGAGCCTGCCTGCCGTTCTGTACCTTGTCACACCACCCTGGATGATTGGCCTCTGCCTGCCCTGACCCTGAGACTGCCTGCTGTTCTGTACCTTTTGGACTCTGATCTGGATTACTGACCTCTGCCTGCCCTTGACCTGTCGTTTGCCTGCCCCCTGTTCTTGTAATAAACTTTTGTTACTTCAACACTGTCTGCATCTGGGTCTTCTCCTGAAACATGATACAAGGGCCATTTTCTTAAAAGCAGAATTACTTTCCCATTGTTCCTCAACTGCAGTGTATGATATACCATTTTCTAGCTCTGAGCGCCAAGTCTAGGTCCAAAAGGCTTCTTAACAGCTTCTACCCCAAGCCATAAGACTCCTGAATAGCTAGTCACGTTAACTCTACCTACATGTACATATTACCTCAATTACCTTGACTAACCTGTGCCCCCGCACATTGACTCTGTACCGGTACCCCCTGTATATAGCCTCGCTACTGTTATTTTACTGCTGCTCTTTAATTATTAGTTTTTTAATTTTTTACTGTTTACTTATCCATTTTCTACTTAACACTTATTTTTCTTAAAACCGCATTGTTGGTTAACCTCTACGGGGTCGGTGTCCCGTACACGGGACAGTTGAGCTAACGTGCGCTAACGTGATTAGCATGACTGTTGTAACTAACAGAACGTTCCAGGACATGGATATGTCTAATATGGGCAGAAAGCTTAAATTCTTGTTAATCTAACTGCACTGTCCAATTTACAGTAGCGATTACAGTGAAAATATACCATGCTATTGTTTGAGGAGAGTGCACAACAACAAAATAGTTTTCACGGCAACTGGTTTGAAACATTCACCTCTGAAGGTAAATAATGTAAATTTGTCATCCTAAGGGTCCCAGAGATAAAATGTAGCATAGTTTTGTTTGATAAAATCCAATTTTATATTCAAATGTAGGAACTGGGTTCTACAGTTTGAACCCCTGCTGTCTCTGGCTCCACACCCACCCTGCCCGGCCATCTAGATGTGTGAAAGTTAGTGTATAAGCTAATGATCCATCATGTATGACAATCCTGGGAGTGTGTAAACTTACATTTTGTATTACCATATCATTTTTGTATGTGCTCTATAGTTATGTACTTGAAAATGTATCAAATGACCAATTCGGCACATTTGGGCAGACTTGATACAAAATAGTCCAGTATTGCAATGCTTCACTGGATCAATCTGAAACTTTGCACACACACTGCTGCCATCTAGTGGCCAAAATCGAAATTGCGTCTAAACTGCAATATTATATTTAGGCCGTTCTCTTGCATTTCCAAATGACGAAACAAAAAAAATAATTAATAGAAAACGCATGTTATTTTGTTTGTATTATCTTTTACCAGATCTAATGTGTTATATTCTCCTACATTAATTTCACATTTCCACAAACTTCAAAGTGTTTCCTTTCAAATGGTATCAAGAATATGCATATCCTTGCTTCAGGTCCTGAGCTACAGGCAGTTAGATTTGGTTATGTCATTTTAGGCGAAAATTGAAAAAAGGGTCCGATCCTTAAGAGGTTAAGGGCTTGTAAGTAAGCATTTCACTGTAAGGTCTACACCTGTATTCGGCGCATGTGACAAATACAATTTGATTTGAGTCTCTACTTTTATCCAATGTAAAAAACACTTTCAATTTCTGCTACATGAGAACGAATCGGGGCGGTCGGTCACATTTTGTTGTGTTACAGCCTGAATTAAGCATTTATAAAATGTGTAGTATTTTTCTCACCCATCTACACACAAGACCCCAAAATGAAAAAGTTAAAACAAGTTTTTAGAAATGTTAGCAAATGTATTGAAAATGAAATACAGAAATACAGTGGGGAAAAAAAGTATTTAGTCAGCCACCAATTGTGCATGTTCTCCCACTTAAAAAAGATGAGAGAGGCCTATAATTTTCATCATAGGTACACGTCAACTATGACAGACAAAATGAGATTTTTTTTCTCCAGAAAATCACATTGTAGGATTTTTAATGAATTTATTTGCAAATGATGGTGGAAAATAAGTATTTGGTCAATAACAAAAGTTTCTCAATACTTTGTTATATATACCCTTTGTTGGCAATGACACAGGTCAAACGTTTTTTGTAAGTCTTCACAAGGTTTTCACACACTGTTGCTGGTATTTTGGCCCATTCCTCCATGCAGATGATCTCCTCTAGAGCAGTGATGTTTTGGGGCTGTCGCTGGGCAACACGGACTTTCAACTCCCTCCAAAGATTTTCTATGGGGTCGAGATCTGGAGACTGGCTAGGCCACTCCAGGACCTTGAAATGCTTCTTACGAAGCCACTCCTTCGTTGCCTGGGCGGTGTGTTTGTGATCATTGTCATGCTGAAAGACCCAGCCACGTTTAATCTTCAATGCCCTTGCTGATGGAAGGAGGTTTTCACTCAAAATCTCACGATACATGGCCCCATTCATTCTTTCCTTTATACGGATCAGTCGTCCTGGTCCCTTTGCAGAAAAACAGCCCCAAAGCATGATGTTTCCACCCCCATGCTTCACAGTAGGTATGGTGTTCTTTGGATGCAACTCAGCATTCTTTGTCCTCCAAAGTTGAGTTTTTACCAAAAAGTTCTATTTTGGTTTCATCTGACCATATGACATTCTCCCAATCCTCTTCTGGATCATCCAAATGCACTCTAGCAAACTTCAGACGGGCGTGGACATGTACTGGCTTAAGCAGGGGGACACGTCTGGCACTGCAGGATTTGAGTCCCTGGCGGTGTAGTGTGTTACTGATGGTAGGCTTTGTTACTTTGGTCCCAGCTCACTGCAGGTCATTCACTAGGTCCCCCCGTGTGGTTCTGGGATTTTTGCTCACCGTTCTTGTGATCATTTTGACCCCACGGGGTGAGATCTTGCGTGGAGCCCCAGATCGAGGGAGATTATCAGTGGTCTTGTATGTCTTCCATTTCCTAATAATTGCTCCCACAGTTGATTTCTTCAAACCAAGCTGCTTACCTATTGCAGATTCAGTCTTCCCAGCCTGGTGCAGGTCTACAATTTTGTTTCTGGTGTCCTTTGACAGTTCTTTGGTCTTGGCCATAGTGGAGTTTGGAGTGTGACTGTTTGAGGTTGTGGACAGGTGTCTTTTATACTGATAACAAGTTCAAACAGGTGCCATTAATACAGGTAACGAGTGGAGGACAGAGGAGCCTCTTAAAGAAGAAGTTACAGGTCTGTGAGAGCCAGAAATCTTGCTTGTTTGTAGGTGACCAAATACTTATTTTCCACCATAATTTGCAAATAAATTCATTAAAAATCCTACAATGTGATTTTCTGGAGAAAAAAAATCTCAATTTGTCTGTCATAGTTGACGTGTACCTATGATGAAAATTACAGGCCTCTCTCATCTTTTTAAGTGGGAGAACTTGCACAATTGGTGGCTGACTAAATACTTTTTTTCCCCACTGTATCTCATTTACATAAGTACTCACACCCTGAGTCAATACATGTTGGAATCACCTTGACAGAGATTACAACTGTGAGTCTTTCTGTGTAAGTACACCTAGATTGTACAGTATTTGCACATTATTCTTTTAAAAACCTAAAAAATCTGTCAAGTTGATTGTTTCAAGCCATTTTCAAGTCTTGCCATAGATTTTCAAGCCAATTTAAGTCAAAACTGTAACTAGGCCACTCAGGAAAATTCTATGTAATCTAGGTAAGCAACTCCAGTTTATATTTGGACTTGTGTTATAGGTTGCTGAAAGGTGAATTTGTCTCCCAGTGTCTGTTGGAAAGCAGACTGAACCAGGTTTTCCTCTAGGATTTTGCCTGTGCTCTACTCATTTTCTTGTTATCCTAAATAACTCCCTAGTCCTTGCCGAGACAGGCATACCCATAACATGATGCAGCCACCACCATGCTGGAAAATATGAAGAGGGGTACTCCCCCAAACATAACGCTTTTTATTCAGGACATAAAGTTAATTTCTTTGCCACATTTTTTTCCAGTTTTACTTTATTTTATTGCAAAACAGGATGCATGTTTTGAAATATTTTTATTCCGTACATGCTTCCTTCCTTTCACTCTGTTATTTAGGTTAGTATTGTGGAGTAACTACAATGTTGTTGGGGGCTGTGCTTTGGCAAAATGGGTGGGGTTATATCCTGCCTGGTTTGCCCTGTCCGGGGGTATCGTCAGACGGGGCCACATTGTCTCCCGACCCCCCCCCAGTCTTAGCCTCCAGTATCTATGCTGCAATAGTCTATGTGCCGGGGGGCTAGGGTCAGTCTGTTATATCTGGTGTAATTCTCCTGTCTTATCTGGTGTCATGTGTGAATTTAAATATGCTCCCTCTAATTCTTTCTCTCTCCCTCCCCTCCCGGAGGACCTGAGCCCTAGGACCATGCCTCAGGACTACCTGGCCTGATGACTCCTGACTGTCCCCAGTCCACCTGGTCGTACTGCTGCTCCACTTTCAACTGTTCTGCCTGTAGCTATGAAACCTTGATCTGTTCACCGGACGTGCTACCTTGTCCCGGACCTGTTATCTTCTACTCTCTCTCTCTCTCTACCACACCTGCTGTCTCGACCTCTGAATGCTTGGCTATGAAAAGCCAACTGACATTTACTTCTGAGGTACTGACCTGTTGCACCCTCTACAATCACTGTGATTATTATTTGACCCTGCTGGTCATCTTTGAATGTTTGAACATCTTAAAGAACAATCTGGCCTTAATGGCCATGTACTCTTAAAATCTCCACCCGGCACAACCAGAAGAGGACTGGCCACCCCTCAGAGCCTGGTTCCTCTCTAGGTTTCTTCCTAGGTTCCTGTCTTTCTAGGGAGTTTTTCCTAGCCACCGTGCTTCTACATCTGCATTGCTTGCTGTTCGGCGTTTTAGGCTGGGTTTCTGTGTAGCACTTTGTGACATCTGCTGATGTACAAAGGGCTTTATGAATGCATTTGATTGCATTTGATTGAATTAGGCTTGCCATAACAAAGGGGTTGAATACTTATTGACTCAAGACATTTAAGCTTTTCATTTTTAATTAATTTGTAAACATTTCTAAAAACATAATTTGACATTGACATTGTGTGTAGGCCAGTGGAAAGTTAAGGGGTGTGAATAATTTCTGAAGTCGCTGCACAGATATTATCAGGTCTCTCCAGAGATGTTGGATCCGGGCTCTGGCTGGGCCACTCAAGGACATTCAGAGACTTACACCATCAATTACCCTCCACAAAATTCCCCTAGCAATGACAGATCTGATGAAGCTGCATTTGTGACCATCTCAGAGACCAAGATGTAAAGACCTGCCATTCATTTCCTGCTCAGACCTGTCCACACCTCTCTGTTTCCCTATTTCCTCATTAGCGCAAGCTTTCAATTAAAAGCTAATTAGAATGTGAGGCTAAGGGTTTCATCCCAGCTCAAATGGTTCCTTAGAGGGATAGGAGTACAGTGTGTGTGTTTTTTTGTAAGCATTACACCTCAAGCTGGATGCAGAGGGAAGGTAAGGAAATTCCTCCTTGAGGAAACAGACAAATGATGTGGTGTGACACACATGCACGCACACACACACACACATACATACACAAACCCACTTCAAATACACATGGATCCTACCAATAACATCAGTCAGGGAGTGGCGTACACAAGGCTTCAGTCACTCCAAGACCACAGTCTTAGACATGGGAGAACATTTTATAGATGTAAGATTGTTTTATATGATTGTGTTTAGCTTTTCGTGTATTGATGTGTATATTGTTGTGTATAGTGTATATTGATGTGTATGTTTGATACAGGGCTCATTTGGTCTCAGCATGACTTGTCAAAATAAAGGTTAAATAAAATAAAATAAGACAATATGTTTTGGGTGCCTCAAAGGTCATTCTGGCAAGCCTTTTACGAGCCTTTGATGTTTTATGATTCTAAAGTAAAGAGCTTGCTATCATTCTTTCACATGCAATAACAGAACTGTCCTGGATGTCTTGCAGAAAATATGCAATTCTCCTTCTCAACAGGTCTTTGGGTTTAGTCAGCGTTGCTATGCTTTCTGTTGATTTAATCATGATAAACATCTACACAGCTCAAGGGCTTGCCAAATTCAAGAAACAAACAAGGATAATGGTGATGATAATATTGTTGGGAGGGATTTCAATCTCTTTTCGATCTCACTTCTTACTATGAGAGCACTACAAGTGCAGGCTTTCCCACACACTTGTGTGGCATTGCTGGAGTTAAAATAATGCCTTTAGGGTTTTGAAGATAATGGTATTTTTTTATGTTGCTTGTTTGTCTTCATCTTTTGTTTTCCCACTACAGGTTCAAACAGGTTCTCCACACAAGAACTAAAGAATATTTTATTTTACTTCATGTGCGCCATATGAAAAGCAATAGTTCCACAGATGTTTGTTCTCAACTGGTAAAGCCTTTCCACTCTCTTTCTCTTTGTGTGTTTCTCATTCCAGTGGTATTGACAAAACCAGTTCATCTTTAAACAAAATTATAGATGCCAAACGGTCAATATTTTATGTAAAGCAAACAAGAATTGTTCATCAAATGATCAAATGGGATTGTCATTACAGAGAAAAAACACAAATCAATTGGCAATTTCAGATTTTTTTATTTAGCTATTTTTTTTCATTTGAAGTCTGTCTGTTTCACAGCATGTATAGTATACAAACCTCCATGCAAAGCCAATGTTGAAGACTGGTTATTGTGTCCTTCCAATTAGGTTAGGCCTGCTTGCATCAAATCAAATCAAATTGTATTTATCACGTGCCGAATACAACAGGTGTAGACCTTATAGTGAAATGCTTACTTACAAGCCCTTAACCAACAATGCAGTTTTAAGAAAAATAAGTGTTAAGTAAAAAATAGATAAGTATAAATAAAAAATGAAGAAAAATAGAAAAATAACAAATAATTGAAGAGCAGCAGTAAAATAACAGTAGCGAGGCTATATACAGGGGGTACCGGTACAGAGTCAATGTGCAGGGGCACAGGGTAGTCGAGATAATTGAGGTAATATGCACATGTGGGTAGAGGTAAAGTGACTATGCATCGATAATAAACAGAGAGTAGCAGCAGTGTAAAAAGTGGGGGCACAGAATTAGCTAATTATTACAAACCATTTAAAAAACAGAGTAAGTCTATGTCCATTCCTTTTATATAGACCTTGAATGTATCATTTCATCTGAATAGAATGAAAACTCCACAAAAAAAGATTAAGAGCAATAGCTATGTTTCAATTAACTTGTCCATCCATTTTTTTTCGACATTTAGAAAGTTCACATAGAAAATAGATGTGCCAATTGCCTGCTAGGGTGTGTTTCCATGTAACTATCTTGTGTCCGGCATAATGACATCACACCTAAAAAAAAAAAAGATTGGGGCAAAACCCTATAGTGTCGAATACAAATGTAATGGTTGAAATGTTTCCATTACCCATTTAGGCAAATTGTGCATTAATAAATTGGCGACAGCCAGTATGCCCTCCCACCTATCTGTTTTATGTCATCAGGTAACACGCGAAAGCCAGCATGGATAAAATGCAATAATTGACTAGTATTTGCCATATCTAATAATTCCGTGCCATGGTGAAACTTGTGCTCCTGTAAATCTGAAATAATTGGATGTTGAAACTTGCCAGCCAACCAGAAAAAGCAAGGTGAAGCAATTCAGGCATTCTTGAAAGACAGGAAAATCCTTGTCCTGCAAAGAAACATTTTTATAGCTGAAAAAAAATAAAAATGCAAGACGTAGGCATTTACAATTAATTGTGGAGCGGAGCTTTCTAGTTATGCGGTTACATCACGTGCCCCGCTTACCTTAAAAATTATTTGCAAATCATCATTTATTAGAACAACACTGTTTACATCATAATTTGTCACAATAAAGAAAGTTCAATAATTTAAAAAAATCCACTCCTGTCGAATGGATAAAAATGTTGTCGATCTTTAGAAAGTTTCTCCTATATCTATTTTTTGCTCATTGCTTTTGTCAAATAAACCTTAGTCAATGGAAACCTGCCTACTGTATGAACTCTACCTCCACCTCCAAACCTGACTCGTTTGGTCCAAACTTAGATAATGGGAGAGTGAGAGAGAGGGCTATTATGAAAATATGTGGTTAGATCTGCTGCTTTACTGCCGTAGCAGCTCCAGGGGGACTGCAGAATGTACCACTCATGTCTATTCCAGAGCTACAGTATCTGGGAAAATCACTACACTCAGCCACTGGAATAGTGGATGCAGAATTTAGATGAACGAGGGAGCAGATAATTTAAACATCCAAGAGATGGAAAAATATAAAAGGGCAGAGAGCATTTTAGACTCAAACAACATCAAAAACAAGATAACATCACCAAAATACTAGACAATACTAACTCAAACATCAAAAACAAGATAACATCACCAAAATACTAGACAATACTGACTCAAACATCAAAAACAAGATAACATCACCAAAATACTAGACAATAATGGCTCAAACATAAAAAACACGATCACATCACCAAAATACTAGACAATACTGGCTCAAACATCAAAAACAAGATAACATCACCAAAATACTGGACAATACTGACTCAAACATCAAAAACAAGATAACATCACCAAAAGACTAGACAATACTGGCTCTAACATCAAAAACAAGATAACATCACCAAAATACTAGACAATACTGACTCAAACATCAAAAACAAGATAACATCACCAAAATACTAGACAATACTGGCTCTAACATCAAAAACAAGATAACATCACCAAAATACTAGACAATAATGGCTCAAACATAAAAAACACGATCACATCACCAAAATACTAGACAATACTGGCTCAAACATAAACAATACTGACTCAAACATCAAAAACAAGATAACATCACCAAAAGACTAGACAATACTGGCTCTAACATCAAAAACAAGATAACATCACCAAAATACTAGACAATACTGATTGAACCACACATTCTAGTTAATAATTATTGTGGTTATAAGGAAAAATCCTGTCGTTCTTTAATAATATTTTGGAGAACATGTATATGTCAGCAAATGTTAAAATCAATTGAGAATGTAATACTTTATGCGTGAGCTATTATAAGACTGACTGTCCAAGAACCATAACCATAAAACATTATTATGATGTAATTTGTTGGATTACTGTCAGTGAATAAAGGTGCATTGTTACCCTCACAGAATGACCAGATCAGTCAGCAGTACCAATGTGCATCGATTTCTTTCCTTTTAATCATATTCATATTCAGTACACAAAGTATCTGATTATGTCATCATTATTCATTAAGTGCTTTATCAACAGAATGCAAATTACTCTCTTAATTGACTACAATAATATGTTCAATCCATTTGGTGTGGCAGCACAGTCAGTCAAGGTGAGAGGAAAAATGATCATGTGGTTGGAGTTGGGGATATGCATGTTGAGTAGTTGTGGTCAGCTATAGCTTGTAGATTTTTTTTTTTTATTCCTTATTTTACCAGGTGAGTTGACTGATAACACATTCTCATTTACAGCAACAACCTGGGGAAAGTTGCTAAACATACTGTAATAAAGATTAATAGCTAACCTACAAAATATATAAGCAAGCAAAAACAAAAAACATAAGATCAAGCATAGAACCATCAGAAACAAACACAGTATTCCTTTAAAAGGTCTTCACACAGCCTTCTGAACTGCCTCAGAGGCACCAAATCCTCCAATTTCAGCGAACTCTGTAGACCATTCCACAAGCAAGGTACAAAATAAACCGCAATGTACTATGATAAACTGTGTCCAGTGGCTTCAATACAGTGGCAGCTGCATTCATATAGACAATATCGCCATAGTCTAACACTGGAATGAATGTCGACTGAATTATTTGTTTTCTGCTATTTAACTAAAGGCATGACCTAGTCCTATAAAATAATCAAATTTTAATGATTAACTTCTTAACTAACTCATCAACATGCTTTTTGAAGGAAAGCCTATCACCAATCAAGATGCCTATATATTTATAAGCGGGGACACGATCAATGAGGGCACCATCCAATGTATGTACGTATGCATAAATAATCAGATACATTTTTACAAGATTTGGAAAATAACATATACTTGGTTTTACTTGCATTAAGTACAAGTTTCAGTTCAACAAAGGCTTTCTGCAAGGCAATAAAGGCAGATTGAAGCTCCAAACTAGCCTGGTCAGACGTGGGGGCAATAGCATACACAACAGTGTAATCTGCGTACAGGTGAAAGTTATAATTTTTTACAGATTAACCAATATTGTTAATGAAAAGGGTAAAAAGAACCGGAGCAAGAATCGATCCCCTAGCACATCACAATTATTAAAACATTTTATGAAAACAAAGAGACACTAAAAGTTGACTGATCTTCCAATGAGCCAACTGGGGCTGGGAGAGGGAAGACTAGTCGACTGACTGACCAGGGTCAATAATTAAACCACAATTTCTTTCAAATAAAAATCCTGCCGAGATAAAATGCTGATTAAAAGCATCAGTTATCTAATTTTTTTCAGTAATGATGGCAGACTCTGACACAATTTGCATAGGCAGGGAAGGAGAGGAATTTCCAGCCTTCAGATAATTTACTGTTTTCCAAAATGTAGACAGATCAGCAGAGTCTGAGTTAAAACTTAGAAAGTAACTTGTCAAAAAAGTTTTGATGTGGTATCAATCTTTATCACTATTTACCAAGAGAGTTTTCATCTATATTTTTCGTAGCTGTCTATTTACCACCACAAACCGATGCAGGCACTAAGATTGCACTCAATGCGCTGTATAAGGCCATAAGTAAACAGGAAAACGCTCATCCAGAGGCAGCGCTCCTAGTGGCCAGGGACTTTAATGCAGGGACATTTAAATCCGTTCTACCTAATTTCTACCAGCATGTTAAATGTGCAACCAGAGGGAAAAAAACTCTAGACCACCTTTACTCCACACACAGAGACGCGTACAAAGCTCTCCCTCGCCCTCCATTTGGCAAATCTGACCATAACTCTCTCATCCTGATTCATGCTTATAAGCAAAAACTAAAGCAGGAAGCACCAGTGACTCGGTTAATAGGGAAGTGGTCAGATGACGCAGACGCTAAGCTACAGGACTGTTTTGCTAGCATAGACTGGAATATGTTCCGGGATTCTTCGATTGCATTGAGGAGTACCCCACATCAGTCACTGGCTTCATCAATAAGTGCATCGATGACGTCATCCCCACAGTGACTGTACGTACATACCCCAACCAGAAGCCATGGATTACAGGCAACATCCGCACTGAGCTAAAGGGTAGAGCTGCCGCCTTCAAGGAGCGGGACTCTAACCCGGACGCTTATAAGAAATCCTGCTATGCCCTCTGACGAGCCATCAAACAGGCAGAGAGTCTATACAGGACTAAGATTTAATCGTACTACACCGGCTCTGACTCTCATCGGATGTGGCAGGGCTTGAAAACTATTACACACTACAAAGGGAAGCACAGCCGCGAGCTGCCCAGTGACACAAGCCTACTAGATGAGCTAAATCACTTCTATGCTCGCTTCGAGGAAAGCAACACTGAAGCATGCATGAGAGCATCAGCTGTTCCGGATGACTATGTGATCAAGCTCTCTGTAGCCGATGTGAGTAAGACCTTTAAACAGGTCAGCATTCACAAGGCCACAGGGCCAGACGGATTACCAGGACGTGTACTGACCAACTGGCAGGTGTCTTCACTGACATTTTCAACATGTCCCTGACTGAGTCTGTAATACCAACATGTTTCAAGCAGACCACCATAGTCTCTGTGCCCAAGAACACTAAGATAACCTGCCTAAATGACTACCAACCCGTAGCACTCACGTCTGTAGCCATCAAGTGCTTTGAAAGGCTGGTCATGGCTCACATCAACACCATTATCCCAGAAACCCTAGACCGACTCCAATTTGCATACCACCCCAACAGATCCACAGATTATGCAATCTCTATTGCACTCCACACTGCCCTTTCCCACCTGGACAAGAGGAACACCTACTGTATGTGAGAATGCCATTCATTGACTACAGCTCAGCGTTTAACACCATAGTGCCCTCAAAGCTCATCACTAAGCTAAGTACCCTGGGACTAAACACCTCCCTCTGCAACTGGATCCTGGACTTCCTGACGGGCCGCCCCCAGGTGATAAGGGTAGGGCCTCCTGTAGCTCAGTTGGTAGAGCATGGCACTTGCAACGCCAGGGTTGTTGGTTTGATGCCCATGGGGGGCCAGTATGGAAAATGTATGCACTCACTAACTGTAAGTCGCTCTGGATAAGAGCGTCTGCTAAATGACTAAAAATGTAAATGTAAAATGTAACAATACATCTGCCACGCTGATCCTCAACATGGGGGCCCCTCAGGGGTGCGTGCTCAGTCCCCTCCTGTACTCCCTGTTCACCCATGACTGCATGGCCAGGCACGACTCCAACACCATAATTAAGTTTGCCGATGACACAACAGTGGTAGGCCTGATCACCGACAATGATGAGACAGCCTATAGGGAGGAGGTCAGAGACCTGGCCGTGTGGTGCCAGGATAACAAACTCTCCCTCAACGTGCTCAAGACAAAGGAGATGATTGTGGACTGAAGGAAAAAAAAGAGGACTGAGCACGCCCCCATTCTCATCGACGGGGCTGTAGTGGAACAGGTTGAGAGCTTCAAGTTCCTTGGTGTCCACATCACCAACAAACTATCATGGTCCAAACACACGAAGACAGTCGTGAAGAGGGCACGACAAAGCCTATTCCCCCAGTTGACTGAAAAGATTTGGCATGGGTCCTCAGATCCTCAAAAAGTTCTACAGCTGCACCATCGAGAGCATCCTGATTGGTTGCATCACCGCCTGGTATGGCAACTGCTCGGCCTCTGACCGCAAGGCACTACAGAGGGTAGTGCGTACGGCCCAGTACATCACTGGGGCCAAGCTTCCTGCCATCCAGGACCTCTATACCAGGCGTTGTCAGAGGAAGGCCCTAAAAATGATCAAAGACTCCAGCCACCCTAGTCATAGACTGTTCTCTCTGCTACCGCATGGCAAGCGGTACCGGAGCGCCAAGTCTAGATCCAAAAGGCTTCTTAACAGCTTCTACCCCCAAGCCATAAGACTCCTGAACAGCTAATCATGGCTACCTGGACTATTTGCATTGCCACCCCACCCCAACCCCCTCTTTTACGCTGCTGCTACTCTGTTTATTATTTATGCATAGTCACTTTAACTCTACCCAGATGTACATATTACCTCAATTACCTCGACTAACCGGTGCCCCCGCACATTGACTCTGTACCGGTACCCCGTGTATATAACCTCCCTACTGTTATTTTATTGCTGCTCTTTAATTATTTGCTATATTTAAAAAAATCTTAAACTGCATTGTTGGTTATGGGCTTGTAAGTAAGCATTTCACTGTAATGTCTACACCTGTTGTATTCGGCGCATGTGGCAAATAACATTTGATTTGATTTTATTCTTAGAGCATCAGAGTGAGAATGTTTACTTTAGACTAATCCTATTAGTAGTTCACCTTACAAAACCACTGAGGGTGCTAATTATTAAATGTTGGTCTTGTCAACATTTTAGGTTTGCTTTGTGCCACCTCAACATTGATGCAATAAGCGACAAAAAGGTCATAAAAAAAAACTTTATTGAAAAGTACATAAAAACAAGCATAGCTTTTTCCACATAACTTTGAGAGTGCGAAATAATCTTTCCTGTAATTCTGGATGGTATTATCCCCATTTTACTATGCCGACAGTGCAAGTCTTTCTCTTGTTATGACTGTGATTGACCTTGATGCACTGAATACTAATTTCAGTCGTGCAAATGCTGGATGGGAAATGTGCTATTTCCGCTTCAATTATCATATTTCATGCATTATAAAGTTATGTTATTCTCAGCCTGACCCAGACTCCATAAATTCTGACTGATATTGACAATCTAGGAAGTTGTAATACTCCCTAACATAGTTGGAGTTGTCCTTGATTCAAGGTTTACAACTGGGCAGGATGGATGTCAAAATGTTCATACAATTTCTGTAAGCATTACATTAGCTGAGTATAAGTCTCTGACTCATTGACAAAGTTTTCAATATCAGTAATGATGAAGATCCAACAGCAACTGTCAAAAAACGACTTATCCTAAGCCAGTGTTTCCCAACTCCAGCACACATTTTTGTTGTAGGCCCGGACAAAGTCACCTGATTGAACTTGCCAACTTATCATCAAGCCCTGGATGAGTTGAATCATGTGAGTTTGTCCGGGGCTACTACAAAAACGTATGCCGCCGTTAGGGGTTCTCGAGGACTGGAATTGGGGAACACTGCACTGATGTTGGCAATGGCAACCATGAAAACTACATGGCGAGCAGCAGAAAAAAAATTGTCATCAACATTGAACATTGCTTGTGTCACGAATTGCCTTACCTTGTTTTTCCCCCAATTGGTGACCAGCCCTTTTTGTGTGTATTTATTACGTATGTGAAGTTTGACTTTTCATTTCAGAAATGGTGTGTCTTTTTACTTTGCATAATTTACCTTGGTTTGCTGTGTTCTCTTCCTTGTTTTCTTAATTGATTTATTGTAGACTCCACTCCCTTGGCTGATCTCCTTGGAGATGAAAATTGGCCCAGGTCTGCCACACCTGGGACTGATCAACTAATGAGATACTTGAGCTCCTTAAAATGGAACTGCCCATTCACTCTGGAGCTTGTCACGAATTGCCTTACCTTGTTTTTCCCCCAATTGGTGACCAGCCCTTTTTGTGTGTATTTATTACGTATGTGGAGTTTGACTTTTCATTTCAGAAATTGTGGGTCTTTTTACTTTATATAATTTACCTTGGTTTGCTGTGTTCTCTTCCTTGTTTTCTTAATTGATTTATTGTAGACTCCACTCCCTTGGCTGATCTCCTTGGAGACGAGAATTGGCCCAGGTCTGCCACACCTGGGACTGATCAACTAATGAGCTACAAGAGCTCCTTAAAACGGAACTGCCCATTCACTCTGGAGCTGTGGTTGGGATGTGGGTTGATCAGAGTGCCGGTGTCAATAGTTGATAAACAAACAATCAATCAAACTTTGCTCGGTGTGGTGGCGGTTCGGCACAGCTGTGCTTGGACTGGGTCAGAGATGGTAGGAGATAGTGATGGAGAAGAAAGTGAAGCAAGTAAGGAGCATAGCAGTACAAATAAAGGAGGGAGTAGGAAAGAGAAAAATAAGAAGAAAGTGGGAGAGAAAGGGAGGAGGGGTTTGAGAGAAAGGGAGGAAGGGTTTGAAGGGGAGCGAGAGGTCTTTGGAGGCAGAAAAGGAAGTTTGAGGAGCGCAACAGTTTCCAACGCTAGCGGCAGTTCGGAGGTAGAGAGTGCCGAGGAAGTGCAAGAAGTTACGAATGGAGCATGGAGGTGAGGAGGAGCATAAAGTGATTCTGAAGTTTAGGGAGGAAGGGGGAGTTGGGGCGATGAGTCTGATAAGGTTGACGGCTGTGTTAAAAGAGTTGATTGGGGAAGTTGTCAATGCTAAAGTGTTGATGGGAGCTTGTTGGTGTTCTGTAAGGACATGGCACAGAGGGAAAAAGCTCAGAGTGAAGCAAATAGGGAAGTGTAAGGTGGTGTCGAGCAGCTGGACTGATCAAGCAGTGGATTAAAGGGGTGATAACAGGAGTGCCTGTGGGTGTTAGCGCTAAAGAGGTAAGCGACAACTTAAGGCGTTCTAGTGAATGTTCAAAGATTGCAAGCAACAAGGGGTGGAGTTAGGGTAGACAGCCCATCTATTCTGTTACACTTCAAGGACAGGGTACTGCCAAATAAAGTAACCATAGGATATAGGAGTTATTACCGTGCCTTCGGAAAGTATTCAGACCCCTTGACTTTTTCCACTTTTTTTAGTTTACAGCCTTATTCTAAAATGTATGATACACACGATACCCCATAATGACAAATTAAAAACAGTTTTATGAGAACATTTCTTAATTTATATATTTTTTTAAACTGAAATATCAAATGTACATAAGTATTCAGACCCTTTACTCAGTACTTTGTTGAAGCGCCTTTGGCAGTGATTACAGCCTCGAGTCTTCTTGTGTAAGGAGCTACATTTACATTTACATTTTAGTCATTTAGCAGACGCTCTTATCCAGAGCGACTTACAGTTAGTGAATACATCTTTTTTTTTTATACTGGCCCCCCGTGGGAATCAAACCCACAACCCTGGCGTTGCAAACGCCATGCTCTATCAACTGAGCTACATCCCTGCCGGCCATTTCCTCCCCTACCCTGAACGACGCTGGGCCAATTGTGCGCCGCCCATGAGTCTCCCGGTCGCGGCCGGCTGCGACAGAGCCTGGATTCGAACCAGGATCTCTAGTGGCACAGTTAACACTGCGATGCAGTGCCTTAGACCACTGCGCCACTCAGGAGACAAGCTTGGCACACCTGTATTTGGAGAGTTTCTTCCATTCTTTTCTGCAGATCCTCTCAAGCCCTGTCAGGTTGGATTGGGAGCGTCGCTGCACAGCTATTTTCAGGTCTCTCCAGAGATGTTAGATCGGGTTCAAGTCCGGGCTCTGGCTGGGCCACTCATGGAAAATGGAAAATATGATAGATATGAAAGATCTGGTGTGCCTGAATGATGGACCAGGATTGATGTAGCCACAGGGAAAGAGTCTGCCTTGGAACTCACTCTGGTATCTAGTGCAGGTATGGGAGGAGTCGACAGTAGGGATTGATCATTACTCCATAGTATGCACAGTAGGCCGGAGGGAGGAGGAGGTATCAGTGGATGGAGTAGGCAGGTGGGTGTTTGGAAGGTCAAATTGGGATCAGTTTCAGGAGCTGAGTGAGCAGGTGATGGCTCGGGTGGATAAGAGAGGGGATGTGGATAGTATGAATAACTGGGTGAGAACAGCTTTAGTGGGGGTAGCTACTGAGGCTATACCTAAGAGTTCAGGGAGGAGGAGGAAAGCAGTCCCATGGTGGAAGGAGGAGTGTGGGGCAATGGTGAGGAGTAGGAACAGGGCATTTAGAGTACTGAAAAGGATGCATAACTTCCAACATCTGATTCAGTATAAGCAGGCCCTGGTCAAATCAAATCAAATGTATTGGTCACATACACATGGTTAGCAGATGTTATTAATAGTGTAGCGAAATGCTTGTGCTTCTAGTTCAGACAGTGCAGCAATATCTAGCAAGTAATATCTAACAGTTCCACAACAAACCTAATACACACAAATCTAAGTAAAGGAATGGAATAAGAATATATAAATATATGGATGAGCAATGTCATTATCAGAGTGGCATAGGCTAAGATGCAATAGATAGTATAGAATACAGTATATACATATGAGATGGGTAATGCAAGATATATAAACATTATTCAAGTGACTAGTGATCCATTTATTAAAGTGGCCAGTGGTTTTCAAGTCTGTATGTAGGCAGCAGCCTCTCTGTGTTAGTGATGGCTGTTTAACTGTCTGATGGCCTTGAGAAGAAGCAGATTTTCAGTCTCTTGGTCCCAGATTTGATGCACCTGTACTGACTTGCCTTCTGGATGATAGCGGGGTGAACAGGCAGTGGCTCGGGTGGTAGTAGTCCTTGATTGTCTTTTTGGCCTTCCTGTGACATCGGGTGCTGTAGGTGTCCTGGAGGGCAGGTAGTTTGCCCCCGGTGATGCGTTGTGCAGACCGCACCACCCTCTGGAGAGCCCTGCGGTTGTGGGAAGTGCAGTTGCCGTAACAGGCGGTGATACAGCCCGACAGGATGCTCTCAATTGTGCATCTGTGAAAGTTTGTGAGGGTTTTAGGTGACAGGCCAAATTTCTTCAGCCTCCTGAGGTTGAAGAGACGCTGTTGCGCCTTCACCACGCTGTCTGTGTGGGTGGACCATTTCAGTTTGTCTTTGATACAGTGAGGGAGAAAAGTATTTGATCCCCTGCTGATTTTGTACATTTGCCCACTGACAGTCATGAGCAGTCTATAATTTTAATGGTAGGTTTATTTGAACAGTGAGAGACAGAATAACAACAAAAAAATCCAGAAAAATGCATGTCAAAAATGTTATAAATTGATTTGCATTTTAATGAGGGAAATAAGTATTTGACCCCTCTGCAAAACATGACTTACTACTTGGTGGCAAAACCCTTGTTGGCAATCACACCCCCAAAGCATAATGTTTCCACCTCCATGTTTGACGGTGGGGATGGTGTTCTTGGGGTCATAGGCAGCATTCCTCCTCCTCCAAACACGGCGAGTTGAGTTGATGCCAAAGAGCTCGATTTTGGTCTCATCTGACCACAACACTTTCACCCAGTTCCCCACTTCAGACGGGCCTGTATATGTGCTTTCTTGAGCAGAGGGACCTTGCGGGCAATGCAGGATTTCAGTCCTTCACGGCGTAGTGTGTTACCAATTGTTTTCTTGGTGACTATGGTCCCAGCTGCCTTGAGATCATTGACAAGATCCTCCCGTGTAGTTCTGGGCTGATTCCTCACCGTTCTCCTGATCATTGCAACTCCACGAGGTGAGATCTTTCATGGAGCCCCAGGACGAGGGAGATTGACAGTTATTTTGTGTTTCTTCCATTTGCGAATAATCACACCAACTGTTGTCACCTTCTCACCAAGCTGCTTGGTGGTCTTGTAGCCCATTCCAGCCTTGTGTAGGTCTACAATCTTGTCCCTGACATCCTTGGAGAGCTCTTTGGTCTTGGCCATGGTGGAGAGTTTGGAATCTGATTGATTGATTGCTTCTGTGGACAGGTGTCTTTTATACAGGTAACAAGCTGAGATTAGGAGCACTCCCTTTAAGAGTGTGCTCCTAATCTCAGCTCGTTACCTGTATAAAAGACACCTGGGAGCCAGAAATCTTTCTGATTGAGAGGGGGTCAAATACTTATTTCCCTCATTAAAATGCAAATCAATTTATAACATTTTTGACATGCATTTTTCTGTTTTTTGTTGTTGTTATTCTGTCTCTCACTGTTCAAATAAACCTACCATAAAAATTATAGACTGATCATGTCTTTGTCAGTGGGCAAACGTACAAAATCAGCAGGGGATCAAATACTTTTTTCCCTCACTGTATGTATGCCGAGGAACTTAAAACTTTCCACCTTCTCCACTGCTGTCCTGTCGATGTGGATAGGGGGGTGCTCCCTCTGCTGTTTCCTGAAGTCCACGATCATCTCCTTTGTTTTGTTGACGTTGAGTGAGAGGTTATTTTCCTAACACCACACTCCGAGAGCCCTCACCTCCTTCCTGTAGGCTGTCTCATCGTTGTTGGTAATCAAGCCTACTACTGTTGTGTCGTCTGCAAAGTTGAGTTGGAGGCGTGCATGGCTACGCAGTCATGGGTGAACAGGGAGTACCGGAGGGGGTCTAGGGTGACAGGTAAGGTGGAGGTGATATGATCCTTGACTAGTCTCTCAAAGCACTTTATGATGACAGAAGTGAGTGCTACGGGGTGATAGTCATTTAGCTCAGTTACCTTTGCATTCTTGGGTACAGGAACAATGGTGGCCATCTTGAAGCATGTGGGAACAGCAGACTGGGATAGGGAGAGACTTAATATGTCCATTAACACACCAGCCAGCTGGTCTGCGCATGCTCTGAGGACGCGGCTAGGAATGCCGTCTGGGCCGGCAGCCTTGCGAGGGTTAACACGTTTAAATGTCTTACTCACGTTGGCCACGGAGAAGGAGAGCCCACAGTCCTTGGTAGCTGGCCGCACTGTGTTATCCTCAAAGCGGGAAAATAACTTGTTTAGCTTGTCTGGCAGCAAGACGTCGGTGTCCGCGACGTGGCTGGTTTTCCTATTGTAGTCGGTGATTGTCTGTAGACCCTGCCACATACGTCTCGTGTCTGAGCTGTTGAATTGCGACTCCACTTTGTCTCGATATTGACGTTTTGCCTGTTTGATTGCCTTGCGGAGGGAACGACCACTCTGTTTGTATTCTGACATATTCCCTGTCACCTTGCCATAGTTAAATGCGGTGGTTCGTGCTTTCAGATTTTTGCGAATGCTGCCATCTATCCACGGTTTCTGATTAGGGTAGGTTTTAATAGTCACAGTGGGTACACGACATCTCCTATACACGTCTTTATAAACCCACTCACCGAATCAGCGTATACATCTATATTATTCTCAGAGGCTACCCGGGAACATATCCCAGTCCGCGTTATCTAGGTGAAGAATCTGTCGATGTGCCCTTGAGCAAGGCACTTAACCCTAATTGCTCATGTAAGTCGCTCTGGATAAGAGCGTCTGCTAAATGACTAAAATGTAAAATGTAATCAAAACAATCTTGAAGCATGGATTCCGATTGGTCAGGCCAGTGTTGAATAGTCCTAAGCACGGGTGCTTCCTGTCTGAGTTTCTGCCTATAGGAAGGGAGGAGCAAAATGGAGTCGTGGTCAGATTAGCCAAAAGGAGGGCGGGGGAGGGCCTTGTATGCAGGGCAAAAATTAGTGTCCAGTGTTTTTCCAGCGCGAGTGCTACAGTCAATATGCTGATAGAATTTGCTTTGTTAAAATCCAAGCAACAATAAATGCAGCCTCAGGATATTTGGTTTCCAGTTTGTATAAAGTCCAGTGAAGTTCCTTGAGGGCAGTCGTGGTATCGGCTTGAGGGGGGATATACACGGCTGTAACAATAACCGAAGAGAATTCTCTTGGGAGATAATACGGTCTGCATTTGATTGTGAGGAATTCTAGGTCAGGTGAACAAAATGACTTGAATTCCTGTATGTTGTTACAATTACACCATGAGTCGTTAGTCATGAAACATACCCCCACCCTTCTTCTTCCCGGAAAGATGTTTATTCCTGTCGGCGCGATGTACTGAGAACCCAGATGGCTGTATGGACGGGAACAGTATATCCAGAGAGAGCCATGTTTCCATGAAACAGAGTATGTTACAATCCCTGATGTCTCTCTGGAAAGCAACCCTTGCCCTGATTTCGTCAACTTTGTTGTCTAGGGACTGGACATTAGCGAGAAATATACTCTGAAGCGATGGGTGGTGTGCGCGCCTCCTATGTCTGACTAGAAGACCGCTCCGGCTCCCTCTCCTCCGGCTGCGTTGTTTTGGGTCGGCCTCTGGAATCAGTTAAAATGCCCTGGGTGGTGCGGACAAAAGATCCGCTACGGGAAAGTCGTATTCCTGGTCGTAGTGCTGGTAAGTTGACGCCGCTCTGATATCCAATAGTTCTTCCCGGCTGTATGTAATAACACTTAAGATTTTATAGGCTAACAATGTAAGAAATAATATATAAAAAAACAAATACTGCAAAGTTTCCTAAGGACTAGAAGCGAGGCAGCCCGCTCTATCAGGCAAAGAGGTCATGTTGGCGTTGGTTCTGTAACACCATTGGAAGGGCGACACCTGTGGGAGAAGTGTAGAGGATGATTAACTCTTCCGAGTCGGCGAACGCTTCGGCGCGTTCAAATCGCGGGCCGGCTTTAGGACCGCGCAGCATCCAAACCAAGTGACGCAGAGGGCTGCCGTCGATGTCATGCAGAAATGGAGACCCGAAGCTACGTTTTGAGTGTTTGTTTCATGTAAATACACCAACTAAAACCAAAGTTATGATAATTTCAATTCCATGAAAAAAGTGCGTCAAAATATGCGCTCTTTTATGAGCGCTTTGCATTTATTATAATAACTTTGTCGTCTTTTGTGATAAAAAGGAACGGAAAAAAACGTGTGCTTGTGCTAACCCGGGTTCTTCAGGATGCACACGAGTATATAAACATTCATTCCCATGACAACTAGCCATTGCGAAAGAACGAACGAGAGGAATTAGTTCAGTTCACGAGTAGTTTTGGAGAGTTTTTCACGAGTTAGTATTTCAATTGTTAGTATTTCAAGAGTTTTATTGTCAGCAGTATCGTTTTTGTGAAGCAATATGAGGCGCACACTTCACGTTGAACAAGCCGTCGACTTGTTATTCCAAATGAGCGATGAAGAAACTTTGGAAAGTTCGTCGTCAGACAATGAGAGTGGCCAGGATGACTTCGAGGACCCTGATTTTGTTGCTGAAAACGTGAGGTAAGAAGACAAACATTTTTCTAAAATGAATTTGTTTTATTGCTTTCGTTTATCTTACTATAGTATTCTATTCTACTTCACTGTAGTGCAAATGCCAATGAACATCTTGAACTTTGAATAATCTTGAATCCGTTTACCTGTTTTGTATAGTGACGACGACGACGACGAGCAGCCTGGGCCATCAACAGCCCCCACCCCCACAACAAGCCGACGGAGGCCATCACAGAGGGGGCGTGGAAGGAAGGATCAGGCCAAGACCAGGTCAAGATCTCCAGCCCAGTCAGCAGCACAGCCAGAACAGAGCTCTGAGCCATGGAAAACAGAGACTGATCCTGACACTGCCCCACAAGCCAGTAGGTTCATGCCCCGCAGACCACCAGGAGCCCAGGTGGATTTGCATTCAGGGCACACACCAAAGGACCTCTTCCTGCTCTACTTCGCCGCAGATACAATGAGGACAATCTGCAGAAACACCAACAAACAGGCAGCAAGAAATCAGCAGAAGGGGAGCAAATATCAGTGGACTGACGTTGATGTGGAGGAACTGCACAGATTTCTGGGTCTCCTCATCTACACCTCATTGGTGACTCTGCCTAGTATCCAGGACTACTGGAAACAAAGCCACATATTGTCTGTTTCATTGCCAGCGAAGGTCATGCCAAGAGACAGATTCCGGTCCATCTCATGGAACATCCACCTAAGTGATCCAGAGGAGGATGTCATAAATGACCAGCGCAACCAGCATGACAAACTGTTCAGGGTCAAACCTCTGATGGACGACATTCGCACTGCCTGCCAGGCTCATTACCATCCTAAGAAGGAACTGTCAGTCGACGAGAGGATGGTGGCTACAAAAGCCAAAACTGGCATGACCCAGTACATGAAGGACAAGCCTAACAAATGGGGGATCAAGCTCTTTGTGTTGGCAGAGTCTAACAATGGCTACACTCTAAACTTCAACGTGTATGTTGGGAAAGCACACACACCCAGCGTGCATGGACTTTCATATGATGCTGTTATGGACCTCATTCAGCCATCACATCTTGGTACAGGATACCATATTTATATGGACAATTTCTACACCAGCCCAAAACTGTTCCTGAGTTTGGGAAGTATGAAGTTTGGAGCCTGTGGGACCTACAGAAGCAACAGAAAAGGGTGTCCTAGTGGCAGAGAAAATGCCCTCACCAGCAAATCGAAGAGGGGGTCTGTGAGATGGATCAGAGAGGATCGCCTGGTCTTTGTGAAGTGGATGGATACGCGGGAGGTGTCGGTGTGCTCCACAATCCACCCAGCGTTTTCGGGCGAGACAATCAAGAGGAAGGTGAAGGAAGGACCTGGACGCTGGGTAGCAAAAGACATTCCCTGCCCTACCCCCATCATGGCCTACAATAAGTACATGGGAGGGGTTGACCTGTCAGACCAGCTTCTCCAGTATTACTCAACCCATCGCAGAACTGCTCGCTGGTACCGTACCCTCTTCCTGCATTTTTGGACATGGGAACAACAAATGCATACATCCTGCACTGTGACATCAGTGCGACCCAACAGGTCACACCCATGACGCACAAGAACTTTGTGGCAGAACTTGTGGCCCAGCTGTGCGGAGTGACCCAGACAGGGGTTCCACTTCAAAAAAGCACCAGCCATGTTTCTGTGGCCATTGCCAATGTTGCAGAGGCCAAAGACAAAGCCACAGCAGGCCGCAGGGTTTGTCAACGCTGTAAACAAGTTGACAAGAAGAGGTTTGTCACACCATGGAAGTGCAAGGCCTGTGATGTGGCTCTCTGTGTCATTGTGGACAGGAACTGTTTTGAAGAGTGGCACAAATAGGGTAAAGGCCAGTGGCTATACCTACTTTTTTTGTAAATAGTTGTGTATTGCTTGTATATATCTCAAGAATACTTTTATATGTTCATATTTGCACTTTGTGGTTCAATTTGAAGCTTTTTTTTCATTTTGGACAGAAACTGTTTTGAGGAGTGGCACAAAAAGGTTTAGGGTTAGAATAGAAGAAAAACGCCAGTGGTTATACCTACTTTTTATTGTAAATAGTTATTTATTGCTTGTATATATCACCAAAATACTTTTATATGTTCATATTTGCACCTTGTGGTTCAATTTGAAGCTTTTAAATGCTTGGTTCACCATGTTTGAGGGTTTTACAATAAAAAAACCATCTTTTTTCTAAACGGACTTTGTGTTTTCTGTGTGTGTTTGGGTCCAGTGTGTTGAAATAGTATGTCAAAGTGAAAAACTTACTAACAGATCATATAGGTGAGGTTGTGCTGAAAAAAAAGATACCCAACATTGGTCTGGTAAACATTTCTTTATGTAGTATATCAGGGCAAAATTGAAGGTACCCAAAAACGGCCAAAAAAGCTCCAGACTCCGAAGAGTTAAGAGGATTAGTGGGGTCAGAAGACAATGGGATTATCCAGTGTTGATGAGTGGGAAGGATGTATTTGTAATTATTATGGATCCAAGGCAGCAGCTACTCTTCCTGGGGTCCAGCAAAATGAAGGCAGTTATATATTTTTTTAAACATTACAATACATTCACAACAGATTTCACAACATATTAAGTGTGCCCTCGTGTGTTTGTATACATGTGTCTGTGCCTATGTTTGTGTTGCTTCACAGTCCTCGCTGTTGCATAATGTGTATTTTATCTGTTTTTAAATCTTTTACTGCTTTCATGAGTTACTTGATGTGGAATAGAGTTCCATGTAGTCATGGCGCTATGTACTACTGTGCGCCTCCCATAGTCTGTTCTGGACTTGGGGACTGTGAAGAGACCTCTGGTGACATGTCTTGTGGTATCTTTTCGGCTGTGTGCCAGTAGTTCAAACAGACAGCTCAGTGCATTCAACATGTCAATACCTCTCACAAATACAAGTAGTGATGAAGTCAATCTCTCCTCCACTTTGAGCCAGGACAGATTGACATGCATATGTTAGCTTTCTGTGTACATACAAGGGCCAGCCGTGCTGCCCTGTTCTGAGCCAATTGCAATTTTCCTAGGTCCCTCTTTGTGGCACCTGATCACACGACTGAACAGTAGTCCAGGTTTGACAAAACTAGGGCCTGTAGGACCTGCCTTGTTGATAGTGCAGTTAAGAATGCAGAGCGGCGCTTTATTATGGACAGACTTCTCCCCCATCCTAGCTACTG
This sequence comes from Coregonus clupeaformis, assembly GCF_020615455.1. NCBI lineage: Eukaryota > Metazoa > Chordata > Actinopteri > Salmoniformes > Salmonidae > Coregonus > Coregonus clupeaformis. Next base: position 11,762,039 of record NC_059211.1, on the reverse strand, counting down.
TTGTATCAATATATTTTGACCATGACAGTTTACAATCCAGGTTTACTCCAAGGAGTTTAGTCTCCTCAACTTGCTCAATTTCCATGTTATTCATTACAACATTTAGTTGACGTTTAGGGTTTAGTGAATGATTTGTCACAAATAAAATGCTTTTAGTTTTTTAAATATTTTTGACTAACTTATTCCTTGCCACCCATTCTGAAACTAACTGCAGCTCTTTGTTAAGTGTTGCAGTCATTTCAGTCGCTGTAGTAGCTGACGTGCATAGTGTTGTGTCATCCACATACGTAGACACACTGACTTTGCTCAAAGCTAGTGGCATGTTGTTAACGAAGATTGAAAAAAGTAAGGGGCCTAGACATCTGCCCTGGGGAATTCCTGATTCTACCTGGATTTTGTTGGAGAGGCTTCCATTAAATAACACCCTCTGTGTTCTGTTAGACAGGTAACTCCTTATCCATAATATAGCATGGGGTGTAAAGCCATAACACATGTTTTCCCAGCAGCAGACTATGATCGATAATGTTAAAATCCAACTTGAAGTCTAACAAAACAGCCACCACAATCTTTTTATCATCAATTTCTCTCAGCCAATCATCAGTCATTTGTGTAAGTGCTGTGCTTGTTGAATGTCCTTCCCTATAAGCGTGCTGAAAGTCTGTTGTCAATTTGTTTACTGTAAAATAGCATTGTATCTGGTCTGAGGGCACACACTATCAAGTAGGCTTAAATTGAAGATTTGTCAATATCGACCGCTATTATCTTCAGTAATTTTCCATCCAAGCTGTCAGACCCCGGTGGCTTGTCATTGTTGATAGACAATAATCATTATTTTTACCTCTTCTTACTTTACGGAATTCAAAATTACAATGCTTGTCTTTCATAATTTGGTCAGATATACTTGGATGTGTAGTGCCAGCGTTTGTTGCTGTCATTTGTAAATTTGCTAATCTTGCCAATTAAAAAATAATTAAATTAGTTTGCATCTGATTCAATGAATGATGGAGCGCAGTTTGCCTTTTTGCCCAAAATTTCATTTACTATCATTCTTTGTCATTTATCATTGTTTCATAGTGTAGTTTCTTTTTATTCAGTTTAGTCACATGATTTCTCAATTTGCATGGCAATGAATTATTGGGTCAACCTACAGGGACATGGAGTGTCTCATCCTGCAAAAGGGATTTTACAGGCATGCTGGGAACATGAGCGAGGACAGAACATGAGCTTTGGGTGGGTGGGTAATATCCAGGTGAATGAGATGGGACTGTATGGAAGGGAGATTAGTCCAACAGTAGCTATTCTTGTAAATCCACCATGGCTACTCCCGCCTGCAGTAGTTGTTCTAGAAGTGTTGGAGAGACTATAGAAAGGAGGGTGTTGATCCATCTGATTTGTTTAATATACATCTGAATACTGTGCATCAGGACTTTGTGGCCATTTACACAGATGGTTCAAAGGATCCAAGGACAGGACAGTATTTGTAGTGCAGGAATGTGGGGTGGCAGTCAGGAAACGTATTACAGATCATCTGGCTGTATATACGGTGAAGCTGATGGCCATACTGTTGGCCTTACAGTGGGTGGAGGAAGTCAAGCCAGACAGAGTAGTTATTTGCTCTGATTCATGTGCAGTGTTGAGGAGTCTGTAGTCCTTTAGCTCACGTAGCAGACAAGACCTGCTTTATGAGGTACTATAAACCCATGGAAAGATTAGACAGATGGGTATACAGATAAAATGTACTTGGGTCCCAGCTCATGTGGGGGTGGAGGGGAATGAGGCAGTTGATGTACTGGCTAAACAAGCACTTAGTAGTGGGGATATTGATGTTGTAGTTTCAATGAGCAAGGCAAAAAGCCTGATATGGACAGTGATGGTGCAGAGATTGCAGGAGCAGTGGAATAGAGATACTAAGGGCAGGCATTTATTTCAAGTACAGAGGAAAGTCGGAGAGGGGAGGACGGCAGGAAGAGACAGAAGAGAGGAGGCTATTTTTTACAAGATTAAGGGTGGGACACAGCCAGTTGAATAAGACCATTAATGTGATTGGAAAGCATCCAACAGGAAAGTGTGATTATTGCCAGGAAACAGAGACCGTGGAGCATGTATTGCTACAGTGTGGCCAGTATCAGAGGGAAAGAGAGAGGATGAGATCTAGTATGAGGGAGGGGATACAGTAAATTAGTTTAAAGAGTATATTGAGTAGAACTTCATTTAGATAGTCTCAAATATATTTTTTAAGAGCAACAGGGCTGGCAGGTAGGATTTAGTTTCTCACTGTCTCTGGCCCACACTCCAGTACAGTAGGTGGCGGTAATGCAACATAACGTTGGATGCCAACAGCCAATAAACCCCACTGAAGAAGAAGACTGGAGCCGCCAGATGGTTTGTCGAAGAAGTATGGTAGAAAGTGTAAGCAAAGTGAGTCGTATGCCGGATCGAAGTCTGGAGGAGAAATGGAAGTAAGTGAGGGAGAATTATCGGAGGTGGCAGGTGTGGTGAAATCCTCGGAGCCCGAGGCTGGTCAGGATAAAGATGAGTCTGTGACGGCAGGAGTAACATTTTGGGAGAAGGTGTACCCCTGCCTTTTGGCTGATCCATTTGTGGCGTCAGTGGGTGAAAACAGATTTGGGTGATGTGGAATCGGTGATGGTAACCTGAGGTGTCCTTGTGATAATTGTTTGTGTTTCTGCTGGTCAGCGGGAGCAGGCGCTTCACTCCAAACGAATTAGGACAAGAGATGTGACTTGTTTTGCTCTCAAGAAAAGGGCTCCATTGAACGGAGTGATTACTGGAGTAGCGGTAAATGTGAAAGTGGACCAACTGAAGGGAAAGATTCCCGGTGTTTGTGATGCTCGTCGTTTAGTGCGACACAGACAGGCTGGCATGAGTGGTGAAACAGAACAGTCGTTGTCTGTTCTTTTGAGTTTTGATGTTGAGTCTCTGCCCTACAAAGTGATGTTAGGATATTTCCGTTTTCTCGTACGAGCTTATGTGCCGAATACATTAGGTTGTTACAGGTGTCAAGCTTATGGGCATGTGGCAGCAGTGTGTAGGAGGGAGGTTCCTAGGTGTGAAAAGTGTGCAGAAGGGCATGAGACTAAGGAATGTGTAGCATTGGGGATAGAAGTAATACGTGTTAATTGTAGGGGTGCCCATAGGGCTGGGGATCAAAGGTGTCCAGTGAGAGAGCGGCAGGTTGAGGTTACCAGGGTTAGGGTGTCGCATGCTGAGGCAGTGAAGAAAGTTGAGGAAGATGGGTCAAGGGGGAGGAATCCTGAGAGGAGTCGTGTGAGTAGTAGATCTGTATCACTGCAGAAGGATGGGCCAAAGAGTGATATAAGTATTCAGTAAGATTGGCTTTTTAGCGTTCATAGCAATGGTGATCAACTGCACTGCAGGGATGGAATGTAAGTCACAGAAAATAGAGGTTGTGGAGGCAGCTGCAGATACATATTTGGGTGTACGAGATTTGACGTCAGAAGAGTTACAGCGTGTGTTGAGTCGTGGTGTCCCGTCCTGTCCTTTCAGGCAGTTGGCCTGATGTAGGACTAGATAGGTTTAAACAGTGGAGTAGGGTGGTGGGTTTTGAATGAGTCTAGGGTTAGATGGTAGGATATTTGTTGATTTATTTTACTTTTTTCAAGCAACGTATAAGGAAGTTATACCCCCTTATACGTTGGTGTTTGTCAGACCATGAGACATCCTGAAAATCAGTCTTCTCATGTAAACGTCTGTAGTGTCCAAACGGTTTGACCTACATACAAACTATTATGACCACTCTATGGAAAGGGGAGACTCTCACGAACACGATGGTGTTCTCCGTTTTGCTCTAAGACCACAAGTGTCACGGTACTCGTCTGAAGGTAACCGGTACCGGTTGAAAAAAATGATGGAAGTATGAAGGTGGTTTTGTGCCTACTCCCCCGTCTGTGCATGTTGCTGTTATGATCAATTTTAAGATGAGTGTTTGTGTTCTGTTAGAGCTAAGGTGCCGTAAAACTTAAATTAAATGGCGAGTCTCAAATAGCCACCTGTCCGTTTTAATAGCCAGGCAACGGCACACATTTCAGGAAATAAACGCCTGTTTCAAATAAACGTCGGGTCTAAATGAATTGTTTGAGGTTACTATGAATTACCATGAATTGTTAGAGGTGTAATGTTTGATTTGTTACATTAAATAATTCAGCAATGACTGAAGAATTATGGCGTTTTTATCGGCAGTAAGAAACTGCTAGCCATTGGTTGCTAACTGCTGAGAACTGCTAGCTAACTGGCAAGCACAAAAATGGTCAACAACTTCGGGAGTACAGACCCCCAGAAATCGGCAGATTGATATGCCATACCTGTCAGGTGGATGGATTATTTTGGCAAAGAAGAAATGCTCACTAACAGGGATGTAAACAAATTTGTGCACAACATATGAGAGAAATACGCTTTTTGTGCATATGGAAAATGTTTTGGCTCTTTTATTTCAGCTCATGAAACATGGGACCAACACTTTACATGTTGTGTTTATATTTTTGTTCAGTGTATTTTAATTGACTGATTTCCTTATATGAACTGTGACTCAGTAAAATCTTTGAAATTGTTGCATGTTGCGTTTGGCTTGAAGCCTATGGGTATCTGCTAGCATGACATGAAAATGGTATCCACGAATTCATCTGACTCTGGGGAAGTAGATGAAGAGCCCTAGTCTGTTAGATATTCAAATTGCATTATTCCACAAGGACCCAACAAATTGAATTAGCAAACTTGGTAAAATGCTAACTTGAAAATGTGTTGTACCAACTATATATCCAATAAATTATAATATTCAGCATATTGAAAAGTATGTTCATAATCTTTAATAGAATTTTGAATGATGCAACATCACATTCGCAATAATATAATTTTACAGAGCATGAATCAAAAGTGCATTTTATGTTTTCATATCTATGAGTCAGGTATGAGGATACTGACCCACCCAGAGGACAGTTTGATGAATGGTGGCAAGGAGCATATTCCACTCTTTCCTTAATGTTACATAATCCTCTTTGACACATAGATATTTGGCAGCAGGAAACTAAACCTATACATCACAATGACTTACACAATGAAACAAGTTCCAAGCTTCTTCTAATTACAACATTGTGTACCAATACTAAATGACCATTATTAGAATACAATTTACAATAACAATTACGGGATAAATTAAAATGTAGGTAGCCTTCATCTAGAGAATCGAGTCTGAGATCAGAGTTTGTTGAAGGAGTTTTTCCACATACTAAAAATAACGTTCACGTTTTACATTCAGAAGCAAATTTCTTGAACTTGAAAACAAAGAAAAAGACATGGACTTGATAGTGTGGTGGAAATGCTTCTCAAAGATATCTCTCAGACACCGGAGCTTGTGAATTCAGTATAGACTTTATTACAATGTAACAAGCCAAGCTGGTCCATGGAGCAACTGCCCATCCTGACTCGGAGCTCTCCTTTTATACAGTTTCATTCTTACACAACATACATAGTCACTCCTCTTTATGTAAATGATTGACATATTTTAGTTCCACGCCACTATGGTTTCCAAAGTCTAAGTGGTTTCTCTCTAGGCGGGGTTTCCCCTCCCCTTGGACTCTTAACACAGTGATATTGGTGGCGTGATACTAGCAGTATCAGAAAAAATAATGAGTACATTCTTAAAGATGATTAGATTACAGGGTGTGCTGACTGTCATTACTATCCAGGCATGCATCTGGATTACAGTGTCAATCATGCTTTATTCTGTTTTTCCCTTCTCGTATACAAAAAGGTGTGGTTGTAGGTTTCCCTTAAGCCCATAATGATTCTGTTATTCCATCTCAACATTTCATAAATAATATAATATATAATATGCCATTTAGCAGATGCTTTTATCCAAAGCGACTTACAGTCATGTGTGCATAAATATTTACGTATGGGTGGTCCCGGGGATCGAACCCACTACCCTGGCATTACAAGCACCATGCTCTACCAATTGAGCTACAGAGGACCACATATGTACTGGAAAATTACCCATAATAGTCATCTGGAATTTTTACATTCATTAGTAGAGCATTTGTTAGTGGGCACAAGCATATCATGCAAGCATAATCTGTTTGTTTCCATTGCATGTACCATAGTTTACATTTTTGTGTCCATCAGGTAACAATTAGAAAATCTTTGCAGAGACAGCAGAGTGAAGTATTTTACGCATCACTTGAGATCTATCAATTGTACAATTATTTCTTACCTAGGCAGTTAAATTGAGCAAAAGTCAGAACAGGTTTTTTACAGAAGGCTAAAATGAATACATACTATAGGCATTTCTCTTGTTTGTGGAATCGTGACAATAATTAAGACAAGCTTAACAGTTCAAAAAAGTCATTATATAATTTATGATGGATGTCCTTGTATTGTTTTTTAAAGGGATTCATTCACTTGCTATGGACTCTAATTACCTGATTGACAAACAGGCACATAGAAATGGTGTATTTCATAAACCAAAATTGAACTCACAGTCATACCGTATGAGCTTAGAATACAAAAATATCCTCATCATACCTCTTTCAGCATATATGATATACAATGTTCTCTCTTATCTTTACCAGGATCCTTTGTCAACTGACTTAGGGTACTGACTGTCCACGGGGCAAACAGGCAATCAGCTACATGCATGAGTGATCTGACATAGCAATCTGGATTCAATTAGCAACTGTGGATCCTCCAGGGCTCATAAAACACCATTCTCAAAATGATGTAATTATGCCCCTGTAGACTGAAGCAGATCTCTTTTGTGGATAATTGCTCAGGCTGCATGCTGGTCTGCTCACAACATGTGCAGAGGCACAACAAGTTATATAGACCTATTAATCAGAACTGGTTTCTAGCGGTTTTGGTGTAAAGCAAAAACAAAAACAAAATCATAATAATGGTATCGCTTTTCATTTAGGTACCCTCTAAAGCTTACTGTCGAAACAGTTTGCACATATATTATGACAAATTTGTGACGTTTTGGTGTTTGGCAGCGTTCGGCAGTTTCTTTTTCGGCTGTTCGAGCACACACAATTTTTTTTTTCTTGAGGCTTGTCAAAGTACCCTTCGTCGGTAATTGGTCAACAGTAGGGATTCTTCAATTACAGTTGAAATCGGAAGTTTACATACACTTAGGTTGGAGTCATTAAAACTCGTTTTTCAACCAATCCACACATTTCTTGTTAACAAACTATAGTTTTGGCAAGTCGGTTAGGATATCTACTTTGTGCATGAGATTATTTCACTTATAATTCACTGTATCACAATTCCAGTGGGTCAGAAGTTTACATACACTAAGTTGACTGTGCCTTTTAAACAGCTTGGAAAATTCCAGAAAATGATGTCATGGCTTTAGAAGCTTCTGATAGGCTAATTGACATAATTTGAGTCAATTGGAGGTGTACCTGTGGATGTATTTCAAGGCCTACCTTCAAACTCAGTGCCTCTTTGCTTGACATCATGGGAAAATCAAAAGAAATCAGCCAAGACCTCAGACAAAAAATTGTAGACCTCCACAAGTCTGGTTCATCCTTGGGAGCAATTTCCAAACGCCTGAAGGTACCACGTTCATCTGTACAAACAATAGTACGCAAGTATAAACACCATGGGACCACGCAACCGTCATACCGTTCAGGAAGGAGAACTGTTCTGTCTCCTAGAGATTAACGTACTTTGGTGCAAAAAGTGCAAATCAATCCCAGAACAACAACAAAGGACCTTGTGAAGATACTGGAGGAAACAGGTACAAAAGTATCTATATCCACAGTAAAACGAGTCCTATATCGACATAACCTGAAAGGCCGCTCAGCAAGGAAGAAGCCACTGCTCCAAAACCGCCATAAAAAAGCCAGACTACGGTTTGCAACTGCACATGGGGACAAATATCTTACTTTTTGGAGAAATGTCCTCTGGTCTGATGAAACATAAATAGAACTGTTTGGCCATAATGACCATCTTTATGTTTGGAGGAAAAAGGAGGTCACTTGCAAGCCGAAGAACACCATCCCAACCTTGAAGCAGGGGGGTGGCAGCATCATGCTGTGGGGGTGCTTTGCTGCAGGAGGGACTGGTGCACTTACAAAATAGATGGCATCATGAGGAAGGAAAATTATGTGGATATATTGAGGCAACATCTCAAGACATCAGTCAGGAAGTTAAAGCTTGGTCGCAAATGGGTCTTCCAAATGGACAATGACCCCAAGCATACTTCCAAAGTTGTGGCAAAATGGCTTAAGGACAACAAAGTCAAGGTCTTGGAGTGGCCATCACAAAGCCCTGACCTCAATCCTATAGAACATTTGTGGGCAGAACTGAAAAAGCGTGTGCAAGCAAGGAGACCTACAAACCTGACTCCGTTACACCAGCTCTGTCAAGAGGAATGGGCCAAAATTCACCCAACTTATTGTGGGAAGCTTGTGGAAGGCTACCCAAAATGTTTGACCCAAGTTAAACAATTTAAAGGCAATGCTACCAAATACTAATTGAGTGTATGTAAACTTCTGACCCACTGGGAATGTAATGAAAGACCCATGGGGCAGCGCACAATTGGCCCATCGTCGTCCAGGATAGGGGAGGGAATGGCCGGCAGGGATGTAGCTCAGTTGGTAGAGCATGGCGTTTGCAACGCCAGGGTTGTGGGTTGGATTCCCACGGGGGGCCAGTATGAAAAATAAATGAATAAATGTATGCACTCACTAACTGTAAGTCGCTCTGGATAAGAGCGTCTGCTAAATGACTAAAATGTAAAATGTAAATAAAAGCTGAAATAAATAATTCCCTCTACTATTATTCTGACATTTCATATTCTTAAAATAAAGTGGTGATCCTAACTGAATTGTTACTAGGATTAAATGTCAGGAATTGTGGAAAAACTAAGTTTAAATGTATTTGGCTAAGGTATATGTAAACTTCCGACTTCAACTTTAAGTGTTTGTCATTCAACGACAGACTACTAGTTTTCATGCACATTTCACTTGAAAAATACAGCACCAAACATCTTATTTAGATGTAAAATTGCACGACTAAGACCTATTTGCTAAAAACGTCAATGAATTACAGATTTCTTAATTATCTTAGATAATTTCTGAGGGAATAACAAGAGAGACAAACAGTAAGAGCGTCTGCTAAATGACTAAAATGTAATGTAATATTGTTGCTTTTGTCTAATTTTTCAAGCGATTTTAAGGGAGTATGCGAACACAGACGTTCACTTCGCCTAGCCGTGTTCAGCTAGGAGCAAACCAAACATATGTATGCAGATGCCTTTAGGAGGGCTGTAAAGGGTAGTAGTTAACTCATTGGTTAAAATTAGGTGATTGTCATTTTGGTGCTTGCTCAAATAGTGAGCTATATGTGGGTGTGTACAGATGTAGGATCTTAATTTGATCAGTCTTTTGTTGCTGAGAATTTTCCTGTACAGCAGGAAATGCAAACTTGTAGTATATTCAAGGTTTATAAAGGCTTCTTAAGTTTGTAATTTCCACTTTAACATGTTAGACTTTATTTGCCCTAACGAAAAATGTATCAACCCCTAAAAAGAATTCCATTAATTATAATCCACATAATTATTCACATTACCTGTTGCTGCATGATTATTTTCCTGCTGTAGCAAACTGGCTTAAATTAAGATCCTATATCTGTAACGTTAATAACAGAAATTACAGTGGAGCAATATAAACCCATTATTTGGCATCACCAAAATGACAGATCACACAATTTAAACTAATTTCAAATGCTATAATAACTCATTATTTATAATTAAACTACCTATTGCAGCGAATAAAGGGGTAATCCAACCAGTACTCAAACCATCGACTATCAACCCAACACCTTAGCCGTATGCAAAGAGAGCCATACCTCTTGCTAGGTTGGTAGGTGTCCTTCGGAAAGTGCGCCCCTGCAATTCTCTTTCTCAAGCCCCTCAGGGCACGCAGTCAATGGCATCATGGTAGCTTCATCTCATGTCTTACACCAATGCAAAGTATTTTGGGGGTGGCCCTGCCCAGGAGTCAAACCCGGGTCCATGACTGTCAACCCAACACCTTAGCCCTTACAAACCTCTTAGAGGGTGCTAGGTGTTGGGTTATGGTCTCTACAATAGGAACTAATAATTCAATGTCTTTAAAACCCCAATAAAGGGTACCTTAATGTAGTACCTTAGTGTTACCCATGAGGGTGCAACATTGAATTACAGTGTATGCATTCTTTTCTCTTAGCATAGATGATATAGCTAAGCCAACATTAAAGTTATTTTTCTCAATCTTCTATCCACATATATCTGAGTAGTAGGCCTACTGGTCTTATTCATTCATATTTTATGAGAGCAAATTATGTCTTGCAAAGCTTAGAATGCATTTCATATAAAGAAAATGTGAGTCATTATGGAACAGATTACTAAGTGTTGAAATGGAGCGAGTGTACTCAGCAGGGATCATTATCACCTTTTTTCCTTTCTATTGTGGAAGTACTGCATGAGGAAAATGTCATATTTACCTCCATGTGGTCTGAAGAGCAAAGCCTTGGAAAATTGCCTATGGACAATTAAAATGGTATAACAGCATTTTCATCAAAAAATGCATAGATGACGTGATACCGATAGTATCTTTCAAAACGTACCCAATAAAAAATGGTGGATTGATAGCAGCCTTGTAGGAAAACAGAAAGAGAGAGATGCTGCTTATAAACAGGGCAAGGTGACCGGGGACAATAGTTTGGTTAAACAGTACAAATATGACTTATGCAGATCGATCAAGAATGTGAAACACAAGTATAGAGACAAAGTGGAGGAGAAATTCAGCGGGTCAGACACAAGGCGTATGTGGCAGGGGCCCCTAACGATCACGGATTACAAAAAGAAAGCCAGCCACATCACGGACACCAATGCCACCCTACCAGACGAGCTAAACAGCTTCTCAAAATTCGAGCACAATGACCCTGAGCTGCCGAGGAGAGCCCCTGATGAAAATATTCTCTGACAACGTGGGCTACACACACAGTCTCCACTGAGGACGTATGTAAGACATTCAAACGTGTTAACCCTCGCAAGGCTTCTGGCCCAGATGGCATTTCTAGCCGTGCCAATTCGCGTACCGCCCTGAGAGATCCACGGACGAAGCAATCACCATTGCACTGCACACTGCTCTTGCCCACCTGGACAAAGGGAATGCATACGTGAGGATGCTGTTCATCGACCAGCTCGGCCTTCAACACCATAGTGCCCTGTAAGCTCATTACAAAGCTCACAGCCCTGGGTCTGAACTCCTCCCTATACAACTGGGTCCTGGGCTTCCTGACGGGCCGCCCCCAGGTGGTGAAGGTAGGCAACAATACCTCCTCGACACTGGTCCTCAACACTGGGCCCCACAAGGGTGCGTCCTCAGTCCCCTCCTGTATTCTCTGTATACCCACGACTATATGGCCTCACACAGTTATAACTCCATCATCAAGTTCGCTGACGACACGTCAGTAGTAGGCCTGATCACCAACAACGACGAGACAGCCTACAGGGAGAAGGTAGGCACTCTGACAGGGTGGTGCCAAGTAAACAACCTCTCCCTCAATGTTAGCAAAGCAAAGGAGCTGATTGTGGAATTCAGGAGGAACCAGGCTGGACACGCCCAATTCTCATCAACGGCGCCGCCATGGAGACGGTCAATAACTTGAAATTCCTCTGCGTACACATCTCAGAGAAGCTAAAATGGTCTAACCACACGGACACTGTAGTGAAGAAGGCACAAAATGTGGCCTGTCCCCGGGGGCCTTCAGTGTTCTACAGGAGCACCATCAAGAGCATACTGTCAGGCTGCATCACAGCCTGGTACGGCAACTCCACCGCCACTGGACCGCAAGGCTCTTCAGAGGGTGATGCGTGCAGCCGAACGCACCATTGGGTGCACACTGCCTGCCCTACAGGACACCTACAACACCAGGTGTCGCAGGAAGGCCAAGAAGCTCATCAGGGACCCAAGCCACCTAACCTTGCCCTGTTCTCTCCACTTCAATCACTCAGACACGTGCAGTGTGCACCCAATTTCTACACACACAGAGATTAAAATTAAAATCCCTTCATTAAATTGACCACCATATAGAGTAGAAATTTGCCTCTCATAAAATAATAAATTAGCATGTTTAACACCTATAATAAATGAATACAACATAAATATGAACGTTACTCAATGTCACAGAAATGTGTTCCTGTGCAAAATGCATCCAAAACTCCATAGATAAAGTGCTCTCTATGCTGCAATAGCACAGTATTCGACTCTATCTCTCCTTTCAATCTCAATAACTTCCTACGGTTAAACCCTTTGAGCTGGTTTCTGAGGCATACTGGTTTGACAATCATTAAATTATACATTCTGTCTGTAATAACCATTTTGACAGATAATCATTGCCGTAGGTGAGAAACTGAAAATACACAAGCTCTCAAGTTTGCCTGCCAGTTAGCATCATTCTGTTAGCCAAGTAACCAACTGGGTAGTTGGCTCATAAATGTTTTTCAATACGCTAGGCATGGTAAGGCAAGGTGAGGCACTGTACAGTATGACGTCTTTCATGTTGTTGTCCAGGGTACTGGACTGATGAAAAAGAAGTAATGGCTCATGGAGAACATCATCCCACTGACATGATTCATGAACTACCACATGCAACATGAAAGAGAACGTTATCATATCCATTCACAGCATAGGCTGCTGTAGGCATGACCATATGAGAAATGTACAGTACATGCTTAAGAAAAATAATTAACTCAGGTCTACCAAGGCTTTTGTTTGAACATATTCAATCCCTTATAAAACAAGCGATTCAAGAGACAATAGGAATAAACAAAATGACCAAAATGACCAAAATGTAAATAACCAAAATGTAAATAGCAGAAGCTCAATGGGGTCCATAATTATTGGCAACATTGATAAAGATGAGTAAAAAAAGACAATCAAATAAATAATATAGATACTGACCTATATAGTATGCTTAAAAAATGGGGCAATTATATTATTTGTCTTGGTTAATTGACCACAAAATCCACATTCTGCAATGGCCATCTGTCGGACTTTGAAAACCTGTGGTTTGAATTAAAGAGGGCAGTCCATAAGCCCAGATGAAGGATATCAAGGATCTGGAAATATTCTGTATGGAGGAATGTTCCAAGAAAAAAAAGTTAAGAACGATTTGAATTAAACATGTCACACATTCCAGCCATTATTACATTTACCATCAACTTTGTTATATGAAATACAAATGCAAATGTAATTCCATTAGGTCAAAACGATATTCCATCAACAGTGTCGTTATCCTCACAAGGGTACTGGAGTAGGCCTACTGCAAACAGGGGTGCCAATAACTTTCACCCCTATCTTTTAGAGATGTTTTAGAATTACTTGTTGAACAAAATCTCTCTCTGAGCAATTGTATTAGTATAAAATATTATCGCATTTGTTTTGCATACAATATAGCATTTATATCATTTATTTTATACAGTTTTTTTTGCTCATTTTCTGTCAAGGGTGCCAATAATTATGGACCCCCCTGTACATATGACAGCATATCCCTAATATGTAGCATCTTCAGCACATTCATAGTTCAACACAAACTTCAGTGTTCAACACCGAAACAACACATATCAATGCCTTTTCCATATAATCAATGCATTTTTCAATCTTCTTAAATTAGCATATATAATACTGCACATTCAATTCCAGTTTCGAGTACACTTGCATTGCACTTCAGAGGTTTCAGAATGATTTGAATTAAAAATATCACACATTTCAGCCATCATAACATTTTAGTCATTTAGCAGACGCTCTTATCCAGAGCGACTTACAGTTAGTGAGTGCATACATTATTATTTATTTTTTTCATACTGGCCCCAGTGGGAATCGAACCCGCAACCCTGGCATTGCAAACGCCATGCTCTACCAACTGAGCTACATCCCTGCCGGCCATTCCCTACCCTGGACGACGCTGGGCCAATAGTGCGCCGCCCCATGGGTCTCCCGGTCGCGACCGGCTATGACAGAGCTGGATTCAAACCAGGATCTCTAGTGGCACAGCTAGCAATGCAATGCAGTGCCTTAGACCACTGCGCCACTCGGGAATCAACTTGGTTACATTAAATACAAATGCAAATGTGATTCCAGAAGGTCAAAAACTATATTCCATCAATAATTGTCAACTGTCAAAAGGCTGCGTCACATCCCCTTACGAACACTCTAATAATTCACTGACATTGTTTTAACTTATTGGTTGAAAAACAAAATGGTATCTTCTGATTTAGAATGTCTGTTTTCTGTGTTTGGTAGGGCTGTAATGTTATTGAGCAACCATGTAAAAAATCCCCCTGGAACTCATTGGCTTCCATTGACAGTCCAAAGTGAAGATTGCAGAGGTCACGTTTTCACATGCTGGTTTTGTGAGCCTCACTGGAATGTATGCAACCAAACAAAAATAAGTGCACATGGAGAGCATTGCCGGGCCCATTAACACACTAACAAAGTCATTTCTGTCATTAGTGGCACAATATTCTTGTGTCAGCAACGTCATGCTTGTTCTGGGAATGTGTCCAGCACAATAACTGTTTTGTATTCATCCGAGTGGTTTTGGACTGTGGGTGATAGAATAATAAATCAGGTCAGGTTATTCTTAAGTTTGATCCGGTCCATTTACTGTTTCTACAGACTGTTAGTGTCGGCAGGCTGCTTGTTGAGAGCATCCAGGGCCGTCTGAGTCTCCTTTTGTCCATCTATGGAGCAGTTGGACACAGCATTGGCCACCTGGCAGAACTTGCGCAGTAGAATCTCCCTTAGAAGCAGGTAAACCCAAGGGTCCAGGATCTGGTTCAGAGAGGCCAGGCGGATGGCGGTGAGAAAGAAGTTACAGTCCACCTGGATGTCTCGACTAGGACTAAGAGTGAAAGACACTTCTGCCGGTTTGCAGTGATGTGAAGACGTCTGTGTCGAGATCATTCTTAACATCAGCACCTAAAGAAGAGAGTCAGTGACAATTGTATCAAGAGTACCTTGGAGGATGTCGCTTTACTTAACATCATTACTAACTTATAGATATACGACATACCATACCTGGTCACATGGATGGCTAACTTGAAATTCCTGCTGTCACTACAGATTTCGGTAAAACGGCTTTCAGTTTCTACACACCTCACTTATGGAAAAATCGTCAGAATACTCTACAGTTAGACGCATTGGGAATGTGGTTTAACCCAAAAAAAAAATGTGTATGTTTCTTATGATCCTTCCTTGATTATATAATTGTTTGGTTTTGTCATGCAGGGCTCACTTGGAAAATAGACATTGCTCTCAATGGGACTCCCCTGTCTAAATAAAGGTTAAATACAATTTAAATAAATAATTGTTGCTAAATCTATGTATTTATGGTAATTACATAGGTAGGTACATTGTAATAACGCTGCAGATAAATAGGCTATATTTGTTACAACTGTGCTTACAGTGTTATTAGTAAACCTGTAGTGCATTGTGTAGGTCTATCTGGAGTGTAGTTATACAAATTAAGTGTAGTTACACCAGCCATGGAACACATTTAGCGACACACCATAAATTGGGACCCTTGGTAGGACATGGGAAGATGCTACGGAAGCCCTGAAGCCCAAGACCCAAACAAATATAATAACAGTCTTGGAATAATCTTGTCCAGATGACTTAGTATCTCGTACAAACAACGGAAACAACTTAATATCTTGTTTAAGTCATTCAGACGAGATACTAAGTCTTTGAATTACTTATTTGCTATTTTGTCTAATTAGGCCTAATTTTTTATGCATAGCCAGTTGTGCTTGTCAGACTGTTGCTGCAGCCATTCATTCACTGATTCCATCCATTGATATCATTATTAATTGACAGTTCTTTGATAGGGCTGCTTTTGAATGCCAGAGCATGTACTGTAAGTGGTCCAACAAGATCTCACGGTTTGACCAATTTGACTACATTCTGATGTTTAACCACATTTCCAAATGTCAAATTTATTTTGAAGTTGCTTGGGTTGCTCCTCCCCATCTGCTCAGCATCTTCCTTCATTAATTCTGAATGGTTAAGGTTTGGGATAGGGTTAAAACTACACTGCTCAAAAAAATAAAGGGAACACTAAAATAACACATCCTAGATCTGAATGAATGAAATAATCTTATTAAATACTTTTTTCTTTACATAGTTGAATGTGCTGACAACAAAATCACACAAAAATGATCAATGGAAATCAAATTTATCAACCCATGGAGGTCTGGATTTGGAGTCACCCTCAAAATTAAAGTGGAAAACCACACTACAGGCTGATCCAACTTTGATGTAATGTCCTTAAAACAAGTCAAAATAGTGTGTGTGGCTCAGTAGTGTGTGTGTGGCCTCCACGTGCCTGTATGACCTCCCTACAACGCCTGGGCATGCTCCTGATGAGGTGGCGGATGGTCTCCTGAGGGATCTCCTACCAGACCTGGACTAAAGCATCCGCCAACTCCTGGACAGTCTGTGGTGCAACGTGGCGTTGGTGGATGGAGCGAGACATGATGTCCCAGATGTGCTCAATTGGATTCATGTCTGGGGAACGGGCGGGCCAGTCCATAGCATCAATGCCTTCCTCTTGCAGGAACTGCTGACACACTCCAGCCACATGAGGTCTAGCATTGTCTTGCATTAGGAGGAACCCAGGGCCAACCGCACCAGCATATGGTCTCACAAGGGGACTGAGGACCTCATCTCGGTACCTAATGGCAGTCCGGCTACCTCTGGCGAGCACATGGAGGGCTGTGCGGCCCCCCAAAGAAATGCCACCCCACACCATGACTGACCCACCGCCAAACCGGTCATGCTGGAGGATGTTGCAGGCAGCAGAACGTTCTCCACAGCGTCTCCAGACTCTGTCACGTCTGTCACATGTGCTCAGTGTGAACCTGCTTTCATCTGTGAAGAGCACAGGGCGCCAGTGGCGAATTTGCCAATCTTGGTGTTCTCTGGCAAATGCCAAATGTCCTGCACAGTGTTGGGCTGTAAGCACAACCCCCACCTGTGGACGTCGGGCCCTCATACCACCCTCATGGAGTCTGTTTCTGACCGTTTGAGCAGACACATTCACATTTGTGGCCTGCTGGAGGTCATTTTGCAGGGCTCTGGCAGTGCTCCTCCTGCTCCTTGCACAAAGGCGAAGGTAGCAGTCCTGCTGCTGGGTTGTTGCCCTGCTACGGCCTCCTCCATGTCTCCTGATGTACTGGCCTGTCTCCTGGTAGCGCCTCCATGCTCTGGACACTACGCTGACAGACACAGCAAACCTTCTTGCCACAGCTCGCATTGATGTGCCATCCTGGATGAGCTGCACTACCTGAGCTACCTGGGTTGTAGACTCCGTCTCATGCTACCACTAGAGTGAAAGCACAACCAGCATTCAAAAGTGACCAAAACATCAGCCAGGAAGCATAGGAACTGAGAAGTGGTCTGTGGTCACCACCTGCAAAACCAGTCCTTTATTGGGGGTGTCTTGCTAATTGCCTATAATTTCCACCTGTTGTCTATTCCATTTGCACAACAGAATGTGAAATGTATTGTCAATCAGTGTTGCTTCCTAAGTGGACAGTTTGATTTCACAGAAGTGTGATTGACTTGGAGTTACATTGTGTTGTTTAAGTGTTCCCTTAATTTTTTTGAGCAGTGTAAATAATTCAAAATGAGTGTCTACCACTGGAATTGAACACGTGACGCTCAGAAGGACGAGCAACCTAGGGTGTCAAAAACACTTTGAAATGTGACATTTGGAGAAACGTGGATAAACTTGATAAACCCGTTTGACTTCAGATTCATATTAGATGCTACAGACAGAAGTTGGCACATCAGCATTACTGACTTCAGACGAGTCCCACGGGGCTTGTTGGGGTCTTAGAGCAAAACATTGGGATGCTACAGACGTTTTTGTGAGAAGACCGATTTTCGGAATGTCTCATGGTCTGACAAACACTGCTGTAGCTTGGCCACCTTCCACCACAGATACGGAAGGCCGACATAGACGTATGTGGTGGATTGAGATGCTGATATCTCTTGATTAAACGGACAGATTTGTATTACATTTACATTTTAGTCATTTAGCAGACGCTTTATCCAGAGCGACTTACAGGAGCAATTAGGGTTAAGTGCCTTGCTCAAGGGCACAGACAGATTTTTCACCTAGTCGGCTCGGGGATTAGAAACAGCGACCTTTTGGTTACTGGCACAACGCTCTTAACCACTAAGCTACCTGCTGCCCGTGGGTATTTTTTTATTATGTTACGGGTGCGTCAATACTCTTAAGGATTTTAATCAGCTCTCAAAATCTGTGGTTAACATGTGGTTGTCGTCATCTGATTAAAAGATGATCCGATCACTAACTGATTGAGATTTGTTGTGTCTACACATGGTAATAAAATGTGTCTCATCTGCCCACTGCAAATTAATCCAACCTGCCTTGGACATCCCCTTATGACAAGCTGTGTAAATCGACAGAAACCACACACTTTTATAGTCAATAGTTGTATAATCTCATCATTATAACCTACTTTTGTTATCCAACGATTTAAGACTGGGTGTAATACTGTTCCGATAACCTAGCTCTGTCCACAGCCTGTCCTATCCCTAAAAAAGTAACTGCACAAACGAGCTGAGTATCTGGATGTGTGTACAAAATACAATAAATACACAGTTTAAATACAAATTACACTTAGGCCTTATTGCACACAGTAGAAACAGAAACAGGTTAAATGATAGAGTACGCCAAAAAGTGCATCTAATGGTGCACCACATTTACCAAAGAGATGTCTGGCCAGGTTTGATATTTACGCATAGATGTTTACATACAATGCCTTCAGAAAATATTCATACCCCTTGACTTATTCCACATTTTGTTGTGTTACAGCCTGAATTCAAAATGGATTACATAGATTCTCTCTCATCCATCTACACACAATACCCCATAATGACAAAGTGAAAACATGTTTTTAGACATTTTTGCACATTTATTGAAAATGAAATACAGAAATATCTAATTTACATAAGTATTCACACCCCTGAGTCAATACATGTTAGAATCAACTTTGGAAGCGGTTACTTTGGCAGCGATTATAGCTGTGAGTCTTTCTGGGTAAGTCTAAGAGCTTTGCACACCTGGATTGTACAATATTTGCTCAATCTTTTAAAAAATTATTCAAGCTCTGTCAAGTTGGTTGTTGATCATTGCAAGACAGCCATTTTCAAGTCTTGCCATAGATTTTCAAACCGATTTAAGTCAAAACTGTAACTAGGCCACTCAGGAACATTCAATGCTGTCTTGGTAAGCAACTGTATATTTGGCCTTGGGTTTTAGGTTATTGTCCTGCTGAAAGGTAGGGGTGTGGATCAGAAAACCAGTCAGTATCTGGTGTTACCACCATTTGCCTCATGCAGTGCAACACATCTCCTTCGCATAGAGTTAATCAGGCTGTTGAGTGTGGCCTGTGGAATGGGGCACTCAAATCACAACGTTGACATCAGCAAACCGCTTGCCCACACAACGTCTTACACACTGTCTGCCATCTGCCCGGTACAGTTGAAACCTGGATTCGTCCGTGAAGAGCACACTTCTCCAGCGTGCCAGTGACCATCGAAGGTGAGCGTTTGCCCAATGAAGTCGGTTAAGACGCCGAACTGCAGTCAGGTCAAGACCCTGGTGAGGACAACGAGCACACAGATGAGCTTCCCTGGGACGGTGTCTGACAGTTTGTGCAGAAATTCTTCAGTTGTGCAAACCCACAGTTTCATCAGCAGTCCGGGTGGCTGGTCTCAGACGATCCCCTAGGTGAAGAAGCCGGATGTGGAGGTCCTGGTCTGGCGTGGTTACATGTGATCTGTGGTTGTGAGGACGGTTGGACGTACTGCCAAAATCTCTAAAACGACGTTGGAGGCTTATGGTAGAGAAATGAACATTTAATTATCTGGCAACAGCTCTGGTGGACATTCCTGCAGTCAGCATGCCAATTGCACGCTTCCTCAAAACCTGAGACATCTGTGGCATTGTGTTGTGTGACAAAACTGCACATTTTAGAGTGGCCTTTTATTTTCCCCAGCACAAGGTGTTAAATCAGCTTCTTGATATGCCACACCTGTCAGGTGGATGGATGATCTTGGCAAAGGAGAAATGCTCACTAACAGGGATGTATTTTTTATTATATTTTAGTCATTTTAGCAGACACTCTTATCCAGAGCGACTTACAGGAGCAATTAGGGTTAAGTGCCTTGCTCAAGGGCACATCGACAGATTTTTCACCTAGTCAGCTCGGGGATTAGAACCAGCAACCTTTTCGGTTACTGGCACAATGCTCTTAACCACTAAGCTACCTGCCGCCCCAAAACAAATTTGTGCACAACATTTAAGAGAAATGCACTTTTTGTGCGTATGGAACATTTCTGGGATCTTTTTATTTCAGCTCATGAAACATGGGACCAACACTTTACATGTTGCATTTATATTTTTGTTCAGTGTAGTTGGGTTCTTTTCTTTGAAAACTTCTGTATTATTGATGCTGCATACTGGGTTATTAATGCTGGGTTATTGAGATATGTTCAGAAGACTGGAGGCGTGGCTTAGTAGGGGCGTGGCCTTAAAATATGTACAGTCTATAAAATGCTGGGTCAAAAACAACCTAATTTGGGTTATTTGGTAACCCATCACTGGGTAAATATTGGACAGAACACACGCTGGGTTATTTTGACCCAGCCAGTTGGGTTGCGTGAATAAGCCAACATGTTGGGTTGTTGGGATTACCCAAACATGGGTTAAACAGTTTGGTATTTTTTACTTTCATGCTGGGTTGACCTAGCAGGTGGGTCTTTTTTAATGTAATTCTCTGGGTATTTTCAGGAGGCGTTGCTTATTAGGGCCATGGATTTCAGATATCTTATTGGCGACCTGTGACAGTAAATGTAATTCCTGTTCATCATGTTAAGTTTACACACTGCAAATAAAATTGCCTTAAAATGTTTAGCATTTTACACATTCTTCTAGAATATTAAGATTATTTATTACATATTATAATAAGGTGGCATCTATCCCAACAATGGGATTTGCATAGGCTTTTAGGGAATTCACACTTCTGTAAGCCTCATTGAAGCTACAAAATCGTAAAATGTTCAACCTTAACATGTGATAACAATACAACAGAACTGAAGAACATAATTACATTTACTCTCACGGGTGGCTAAAAATAACTATCTTAAAGCCACGCCCCTACTAAACTACACCCCCAGCATCAACAACTCAACTTTGCTCTTTTTAAAGAAAACAAACCAACTACATTTACGTCATTTAGCAGATGCTCTTATCCAGAGCAATTAGGGTTAAGTGCCTTGCTTAAGGGCACATCGACAGATTTTTCACCTAGTCGGCTCGGGGATTAGAACCAGTGACCTTTCGGTTACTGGCACAACGCTCTTACCCACTAAGCTACCTGCCGCAACCCAACAGTTGGGTAAACTAAACAACCCAGCGTTTTTTTTTAAGCGTAGGCACTTGGTTTCTAATGAAGTCCATGACCTTTATTCTGGAGAAATTGTAGAGGTATCGTTATCCACTATCTCAACTGGCCGGTGTGATCTATTTTTAGAGGGCAGGACAACAACATTGGATAAATGTATATGCTTTCCTTATTAGGATTTGTTTACACTTCAAAGATATCCGTACAAGATGCATCTTTGACTACCTCCAGAGGTGGTCTTTGCGTCTTTCAATTGTCTACACCTGTCGACAAATGTGGGCACAATCAGAATGTGGGCAAGATCAGGACAACTGACGAATGTTAGAACCAGGTATAAACGAGGCTAAAGACACATAGTGTGGGCTGTCTATGGAATGATATTGGCCAGATAGCCACGTATTCTCGGCAACCCAGAACAAAATCTTGTTTAAACGCTGTCCTCTGGTCAGGTACTTGGTTTGGTTCTGGGACAGGACGAGGAGAGACTACCTATCTACAGCACAGACTGTCTTACCTATAGACTATACTGCATATCATGTGAGCATTACACTATCAGGCATACACATGTTCAGCAGAATGAAACGGTATCTGTACTCTCGTCATGTGCTCCCTGAAGCTTTTCATGCTAAAATGCACCAGTCTTATAGGGCCCGATTCCGACCTACCAAATTACCTAAGCCTTTTGTATGCATGCCTTTCCTACACACTTCTCAGTAGTTGATATTCCGACATACCTTACTCAGTCACATAACAGGCTTTTCGGGCCTGGTTCCCTTGCAAGCGCTGAATAAATGTTATTCAACCACTGAAAACCCTCCCACTTGCTGGCCAACATCTAAATATACAGTATGCATATTCGTCTGTTTCTGCATCAATTGGTAGATTAAAAAAACCCATCTCTGATCTTGTAGATTATTTAGGGTTAGGAAAGTATTTATGAATCATAGAAAAACAGGTTTGGAGAGCCTTTACACACAAAATAAAGAAAATGGTGGTTTGATTAATCCTGAAAATATACTAGATTCTGTTTTTTAACCCATGGTAATGTTGGAAGATTAGTGTACATAGAATTATAATAGCGATGAATAATGTACAATAGTAGGCTATACCCTCGTCTATTGCCTGCGCTAACCATGGAACTGTGTGATGACACAGCCAACTTTTGCCCCATGCGTCGGGTTCAAACTGTTATGGCTTGGTCTGCGCTCCGCTCCATAACAATTTAATTAGCCTATGTCTTTTTTTTTTATATGATCAACTGTTACTAATGATCCTCAGCTACAAC
The DNA here is from genome assembly GCF_020615455.1 of Coregonus clupeaformis. Taxonomy (NCBI): domain Eukaryota; kingdom Metazoa; phylum Chordata; class Actinopteri; order Salmoniformes; family Salmonidae; genus Coregonus; species Coregonus clupeaformis. The sequence continues at coordinate 11,739,231 of NC_059211.1, read as the reverse complement.
CACATGGCTGTGATGGTGTTTACAGAGGAAGCAAATTAAGGTAAACAAAACAATGTAATTAAATGGAATGATAACTAAGAGTAAATTGGCAGTTGAATATGTGTTTTTATTAGCCTACTGATATTGATAGTGGCTAATATTTTACATGATAGAAATAGGAAACAGAGAAAGTCGGGGTAGCCTATAATTAAGACATTCGAGAGTGCCCATCCGCGCAAGTTAAAAGGCTGTACAATTAAATTCTGCATAATTGCACATCATTTCATGAACTTTACTGTGGGAAAGTTGATATGTTGATATGCTTCAGTTTGCGGCCATATGACTAGTTTCATAGTTATAGCTGCAATTCCCTTATCCAAACGATTTACTAATTTACCTAACTCTTATCAATAGCTCTAATCAAGTTGTAAATTATAGTGCATGGAGAATGGTAGTTTTTCTAATAGAAAAATAGAAAAATTAGATGCTTTTTAAACTTGGAACCGGTAGGTTCGCAATACCTTATTCATGGTTTCCCCGCGCGTAAAGGTGGTGGAATTACAATTGAAGTCGGAAGTTTACATACACTTAGGTTGGAGTCATTAAAACTAGTTTTTCAATCACTCCACAAATTTCTTGTTAACAAACTATAGATTTGGCAAGTCGGTTAGGACTTTGTGCATGACACAAGTAATTTTTCCAACAATTGTTTACAGACAGATTATTTCACTTATAATTCACTGTATCACAATTCCAGTGGGTCAGAAGTTTACCTTAGCTAAATTGACTATGCCTTTAAACAGCTTGGAAAATTCCAGAAAATGATGTCATGGATTTAGAAGCTTCTGATAGGCTAATTGACATCATTTGAGTCAATTGGAGGTGTAACTGTGGATGTATTTCAAGGCCTACCTTCAAACTCAGTGCCCCTTTGCTCATGGGAAAATCAAACGAAATCAGCAAAGACCTCAGAAAAAAAATTGTAGACTTCCACAAGTCTGGTTCATCCTTGGGAGGAATTTCCAAACGCCTGAAGGTACCACGTTCATCTGTACAAACAATAGTACACAAGTATAAACATCATGGGACCATGCAGCCGTCATACCGCTCAGGAAGGAGAAGTGTTCTGTCTCCTAGAGATGAACGTACTTTGGTGTGAAAAGTGCAAATCAATCCCAGAACAACAGTAAAGGACCTTGTGAAGATGCTGGAGGAAACAGGTACAAAAGTATCTATATCCACAGTAAAACGAGTCCTATATCGACATAACCTGAAAGGCCGCTCAGCAAGGAAGAAGCCACTGCTCCAAAACCGCCATAAAAAAGCCAGACTACGGTTTGCAACTACACATGTGGACAAAGATCGTACTTTTTGGAGAAATGTCCTCTGGTCCGATGAATCAAAAATAGAGCTGTTTGGCCATAATGACCATTGTTATGTTTGGAGGAAAAAGGGGAAGGCTTGCAAGCCGAAGAACACCATCCCAACCGTGAAGCACGGGGTGGCAGCATCATGCTGTGGGGGTGCTTTGCTGCAGGAGGGACTGGTGCACTTCACAAAATAGATAGCATCATGAGGAAGGAAAATTATGTGGATATATTGAAGCAACATCTCAAGACATCAGTCAGGAAGTTAAAGCTTAGTCGCAAATGGGTCTTCCAAATGGACAATGACCCCAAGCATACTTCCAAAGTTGTGGCAAAATGGCTTAAGGACAACAAAGTCAAGGTATTGGAGTGGCCATCACAAAGCCCTGACCTCAATCCTATAGAAAATGTGTGGGCAGAACTGAAAAAGCGTGTGCGGGCAAGGAGGCCTACAAACCTGACTCAGTTACACCAGCTCTGTCAGGAGGAATGGGCCAAAATTCACCCAACTTACTGTGGGAAGCTTGTGGAAGCTACCCAAAACGTTTGACCCAAGTTAAACAAATTAAAGGCAATGCTACCAAATACTAATTGAGTGTATGTAACCTTCTGACCCACTGGGAATGTGATGGAGAAAAAAAAAGCTGAAATAAATCATTCTCTCTACTATTATTCTGACATTTCACATTCTTCAAATAAAGTGGTGATCCTAACTGACCTAAGACAGGGACTTTTTACTAGGATTAAATGTCAGGAATTGTGAAAAACTGAGTTTAAATGTATTTGGCTAAGGGGTATGTAAACTTCCGACTTCAACTGTACGTCAAGGTCAGAAAATGGCTTCTGTCGCCCCACACCTTCATTTATTTAATCTCCACCCAAAACGAATAGCAGGTGAATGGCACGCTATTCTTATGCTTAAATTCAAGGTCAGAATACGCATAGAGAGAAAAGTGCATAAAAAGGGAATTACGTACCATTTACATGTGCTTAACTTGGGTCGGAATCTGGCCCTTAGAGAATTAAGTCTAAAATGTAATAAAAATACATTCTTTATTTGTATTTTTATACAAATGTTGTTTTATTAAGGACTTAAATAAAAATAAATAAAAAATAACAGTTGAGCAAATTGCTACTTATTTTTGTGGTCTATATTTTGGTAAGAAAAAATTACAAAACAAATATATCAAACCTGTAGGCATAATACAAAAGGGGTTTTGTGTGACTAGATACTCAACATGATGGCAATAGAAATTCTGATATTGGGCTCTATTCAATCTGTATCGCTAATGCGTTAGAGATTGCGCTATTTCATGAACATTCATGAGTCTCGATATAGAACTCGTCGGGTGATTTCTTGAGTGCATGACGTCACTCTGAGCCCTTACCAAAACATGGCAGAAAATGTATCTTCGCCTTGGATCTGAAACCAGTAGTAACCACCAACTTCAATGACAGTTAACATAAAATTTAAATACGAATCTGACATTCTCACGCCCCAAAACATTGTTGCCGAGGAGGGCTTGATAGCTAGCTACAGTGTTTGATTCATATCTGGCGTTTTCTTAAACAGCTCAGCTAGCTAGCGAAATACTAATTAGCGATGCTAGCTAGCTAACGTTAGCTAGACTCGGGAGGTCATGGGCTTCAGGAGCCAGCAGGTTAGATACTGTATGATTCCAGCATGGGCAACAACAACTGGCTTCTAGTTCGTTTTCAGCCAAATATGTTCAACTCATAGCTAGTTTATCCAGTGACCATCGCATTTAGAAGGATAGCTACTGACTGAAATGTAGCTGGCTAGTTAGCATGCTGGCTTACACTGGCCATGCAGTAGCCAACTAGCTAGCTAGCTAATCATGGACACCAAAAGACACAGCTATCTAGACTTGGGAGCTCATGGGCACACAGGCTACATTAGCCAACTGGTTAGACATGATTACACCACAGGCAACAATAACTGGCAACAATAACTAACTTTTCCCCTTAGTTTATCCAATGGCCACCGCATTTAGAAGGATAGCTAATTACTGAAATGTAGCTAGCTAGATCATTGGCCAGGCAGTGGCCACTAACTAATCGTGGACACGTGACCTATTCTTTGATACATATGGGTGAACTTGCTCATATCAAACAACACATACCAGACCGTTTGTGGAAAGGTACAAATAACAATTAGTGAGCTTGTTTTTTGAATGATCGGACATTGAAACTAAAATAGATTGGTAGCTAGCTGGTGAGGTTTTCATTTATTTCTAGGGCTGGCACAATTACTGCATAATCGTGTAACCAACAATTATGGACAATAACCGTGAACTCATCGTCTTAATACATCATAATCGTCTTAATACATGTATTTTAGGAGAAGGGAAGATTTCACTTTATTTAAGAAGATAATATAATTTTTTTCAGGTTTGGGAGCAGAATGGCATGGTCGGGAGGAGAAGCTTCATTTCCAAAAGTTCCAAGTGGCCAAAACCATTATTTATAAAGATGAGGGTGTCACCAAAGCTGTGTTGTATTTATTAGGTATTTCGTAACTAATTTTCAAAGGTGCATTATGATGCATTACAAGAAAAAGAAAAATACTAATGAATGCAGTCTCAGCAAATGCAGGAACATTGCCTATACATTTTAATTACGCTGTAAGGCTACATTTCTGCAATACGAATGTAATAGTTCCATCCTTAACCTAGTCTTCTACTACTCCAGGAACCATTACAAGGTTAAATACAGTTATTAGGTATATTATTTACTTCCAATGAGATGTTAATAAACTACGTGTGTCAATAAGGTTGCAACTGAGACCATTCCTTTGGAATTTTAATTAAAATGTACGTTCTGTGAATTATTTGTAGTATAGGCGTGCCTTGTCAAATATGATTTTAGTCTGTTAGAGAGTTCAACACCACATTGCTATAAAACGAGTAAAACCACCAGAACTTACCAGTAAAGGTGCCCAGCATATAAGCAGCACGCACATGATTCCCAATAGTTGAATGACTGTCTCCGTGGTTAATCGTTCCCACTGCTTGGATGAGTGAGATGTGCCAGATTTCGTTTTGCAACGAATAAGTAATCCACGAATTGTGACGACGTTGCAGGAGAAAGTCACAAGAAGTGAGAATATCCCAAGAACAGCGAAAGTGATGGAGAAAAACATGTTGCCCGAGACCTCTCTGTCTCCAGTGCTTATGAAGCACCAAGTGCCTGGCCATTGCAGCGTGTACTGCCCAACTCCTGCGATCGGCAACAGCGCGAAAAACAGAACAAGACACCATATAACTGCCAGGACTTGCTTTGTCACACTTGTTTTCATGTGATTGGAGTACCAATGAGGACTTGTAATCGCCAATGCTCTCTCAATTGCCATTGCGCTGGCAAGGAATAGAGAACACAGGCCAAAAGTTGTCATGCACACTCCAAAGAAAGCACACAGACTCCCGGATGAGTCTATGCGGTCCCATTTCAAATCGGCTCTGTAAACCGATATAACTATCGGGCTGGTGAGAAGCTGTCCAAACAGATCAGTCAATGCCAGCGACCCTATGCAGAGTAGGAAAGACTTTTTCCTGTTATTTTCTTTTTTTCTGTACGAGCTATATACCAGCATAAGAGCGAGAGAATTGCCCACCATTCCCGTTACCATCATAGTAATGGGGAAAACAACTGATACGGATCCACAGTTGCCACTTTTGGTGACATTGCTCTCACGCAAGGACTTGTTGGATTCCAACATCTCTCCAGGAGAAGAGTTGCGCCAGGTATCCAAAGAGTCGCAGTTGTCGGAAGTCATCCTCTATGTGAGGATACATAAAGTCTAAGTCCACTGTACATGCCCAGCACCCTCCAAGTGTTGTCTGCAAAGCTACTGTGCGTAAAAGCGCGTCAGACCTTTTAAAGCTCGGGAGGCGGGACTACCTGCAAGAGCACACGCACACTTTCAAAATTCGGCAGTACTACCTTTCAACACCAATGGCTCCAGCAGGCTAATTTTGGCAGCTGGACAAGGGCATAATTGGCCATTTCACTGAATTTAAACAAAATATAAAATGCATGTTCACCTTTCTGCTGAAATTAGACTGTAAATGTTTTAGCATAGGCCTATACCTAGTAGGCAGCTATGCCTTACATTGAATATTGGCCTAGGCTATTATTAATGGCTTTGTTGGATTCCAACATCTCTCCAGGAGACGAGTTGCCTATGATTGAACTTACCTGAACTAGGGGTTCTGATCCATTCTGAGTTCCACTGAAAAGCTTCTTTTTTTAAATCCAGGGACCCCCAGCAAAATGTGTGGTCAATAATTGGTGAAAGAAAAATATGAAATTGCACCATGCCAGTCAGTTCTTCTATAAAATGTGAGACATTTTGGCCTTGCTGCTGTTATATTCAATCTTAGTTTTATCACAGCTTTTTCAGGGATCCCTTGGAAGCTCCCTGAGCCACGTGGTTGGAAATCACTGACCTAGGACACTTCAGAGCCATGGGATAAGCCTAGTTGTTGCATTTAAGAAAATGTGGGTCTACTAGCCTGATTATCACAAGGCAAGCCTATATCCTTCACATTGTAGTTTACTTTGAATTAAATGCCATTTGCTAGCCTGATGACTCAAACTAAATTATTCTGCTGCTGTGCCATTCGCTACATACTTTAAACTAATTTCCCTTTACATCGAGAGGTATTTCATTACGCTGTATGTCATCTTCAAGGAGTCTTGCCCTGCTACTGAACAGAGAAGTGTAGCATCATGTCCACCAGATGCGTCAAACTCTTTGGTTGCTGCGGAAGTCATTTATTATCAATGGAACAGTCCACAATGCTACGTTGGGGGTGCCGCACTAGGCTGCTGTGTGTTCTGTATACCGCATGCGCTCAATATTTTGAACTCGTGCGTTTCTTTACAAACGGAAGTACACACACAGAATCCAACTAGCTAGCTTTTAACTAATTAAAAAGTGAAGCACATGTGCATAAAATACAGAAAATGCAGGCTAGATATCTGGAAAAACTAAATGTATATGCATCTGGTGGACACTGGGCATAACGCAAGATGGAGGAGAGCCACTCTTGTCAGAGATCGCATTTATTTTGGGAGATTGCAAAAGATGACCTTTTCATTCAAGACAGGATAAATATAGTTTTTCAGGTGATAATAAAACATGTTTAGTTACTGTACTTTTTCCTCAACTTGTTTCTCTAACTTTATACCAAGTCAAGCTAGCTTGCACTGCAGAGCAGCTAAAAGCTAGGCTAGGTTGAAGATGCTATTGTAATTGGCGATCTCCACCTAATAATTATCATAAAAAACGAACGCCATTACCATCACAAACTTAAACGGGAGGCAACAGTCATAATATAATTGGCTTAGCAGCCAATGTGTATAATTTAACATTGCTATTAAAATAGTATTCACTGGCTAGTTATCCCATAAAGCCATCACTGAAAACAACACATTTTCCATCTTCTGTGTTTTGGTAACTTCCTGTTTTTCGACAGACTGTCTGGACTGAAGAGACTGTAAAGTTAAAAATAATTCTAAGTATGCGCTGTCCATCTTGCAACAGAGCCTTCAACTGCAAGGGGGCGTTAGGTTTCCACTCAGTTGTGGATGTTCCCATTGAAATGCATGACATCTGGTGCAATGTAAAGGAGTGCTTATGGGTAATGTGAACCAGGCTTGTGCCTGGAACACACCTACAGTGTAATTGCGCAAAATGGTAGACAGCATCATCGGGATATGAGTGCAACAAAACTTCAACATTCACCTTCTGCTACCATTTCTGTCAAGCCGTCTATGCATACAATTTGATGAATACTTAGATTTATCCAATGTATGCACCACACAGAACTCACTGCAACTTCCTCTGCGACGCTGCAAGTCAAACGCAGCGTTCCATTGGAAATGAATGCACTGTACTTCTGGTGTACCAAAACGCAATAACACTGTAGGTGTGATCGAGGCATTAACTTCCGTTGGGCGTGGCATAGCGTTTGGCTGGAGCAAGGAGTGTGGGTAGCCAGGCAAGCCATTTGCTGCACTGAAAATAGTTTTAGAATATTCTCGTCACACATTAACCTACCATGAGTGGATAATTCTTCCTCACTATGCACTTGGTTGATAGGCCTATCCCATCATCACGTTTCTACATAGCCTCCTGATGCAGGAGGTTGGTGGCACCTTAATTGGGGAGAACGGGCTCGTGGTAATGACTGGAGCGGAATCATTGGCATGGTATTGAATACATCAAACACATGGTTTCCAGGTGTTTGATGCCATTCCATTTGCTCCGTTCTGGCCATTATTATGTGCCATTATCCCCTCAGCAGACTCCTGAATAGTATTAATCAGTCAGAAAATTAAGTGGGCTAGTTAATTTAGTCTAGTAGTTTTAACTGTAAGTCGCTCTGGATAAGAGCGTCTGCTAAATGACTAAAATGTAAATGCACCAAGGGCCACCTACAGACAAGACTGAGAACAGCAATCAAATATGATTAAAACATAACATGATGTGCTTTGATTATAGAAGTGACCTGTATTTAAAGGTCCAATGCAGCCATTTTTTATCTCAATATCAAATAATTTCTGGGTTACAATTAAGTAACTTACGGTGATTGTTTTCAATTAAAATGGTCAAAAACATACCAAAATAGCTTATTAGCAAAGAGCCATTTCTCAAGTAAGAATTTTGCTAGGACTGTCTAGGAGTAGTCTTAGTAGGAAGAGGAAAACTGAAAACTAGCTGTTATTGGCAGAGGTTTGGAACTCTTTCTTATTGGCCTATAAACTAATTTACCGCCTGGTGATGTCACCAGGCAGGCCAGAACTCCATCTCACCAAAACAGTCAGACATTTTAGGCGGTCATTTCACACAGCTTTTACACTTAAAGGGCATTATCATCATCCAACCTGTGTGGAAATATATATAAACCACAGGGAAATCATGTTTTGAATGCACTGGGCCTTTAAAGATAGTCTCATGATCACACCTGAGTTTTGCATGAAAAATACCACAGCAATGAGTTTGACAGGACTTTACTCACATGTTGCTTACATTTCAGTTTATTTTTAGTGATCAAGATAAGACCTCGTCATCACATTCTATTGATTCTGTCATAAAAAAAGATGTTAACAGTTATCCTTACCGCACAGTAATCCTGAGCTGTTTGAGTATACAACATAGAGCAGAAATTTCATGAGGTAAACTCTTACCAAAGTTGAGTAGAGTGCTTTTATAGGCCCTAAACATGAATTGTGACTGTATGACATACACCGTGTACAAAAGAGTAGGAATACGTGCTCTTTCCATGACAGAGTGACCAGGTGAAAGCTATGATCACTTATTGATGCCACTTGTTGAATCCACTTCAAATCAGTGTAGATGCATTGCCTTGAGATAATTGAGATATTGATTGCCATTCAGATGGTGAATGGACAAGACAAAATATTTAAGTGCCTTTGAACTGGGTATGGTAGTAGGTGCCAGGCAGACCGGCTTGAGTGAGACAAGAACGGAAACGCTGCTGGGTTTTTCAAGCACAACAGTTTCCCGTGTGTATCAAGAATGGTCCACCACCCAAAGGACATACAGCCAAATTGACAACTGTGGGAAGCATTGGAGTCAACATGGGCCAGCATCCCTGTGGAATGCTTGACACCTTGTAGAGTCCACGCCTCGACAAATTGAGGCTATTCTGAGGGCAAAAGGGGGTGCAACTCAATATTAGGAAGGTGTTCCTAATGTTTTATACACTGTGTATACACTACCTGACTAAAGGTATGTGGACACCTGCTCGTCGAACATCTAATTCCAAAATCATAGGCATTAATATGGAGTTTGTCCCCCCTTTGCTGCTATAGTAGCCTTCAACCTTCTGGGAAGGCTTTCCACTAGATGTTGGAACATTGCTGCGGGGACTTGCTTCCATTCAGCCACAAGCGCATTAGTGAGGTCGGGCACTGATGTTCGCAGATTAGGCCTGGCTCGCAGTCAGCGTTCCAATTCATCCCAAAGGAGTTCGATGGGGTTGAGGTCAGGGCTCTGTGCAGGCCAGTCAAGTTCTTCCATAGCGATCTCGACAAACCATTTTTGTATGGACCTAGCTTTGTGACCGGGGGCATTGTCATGCTGAAACAAGAAAGGGCCTTCCCCAAACTGTTGCCACAAAGTTGGAAGCACAGAATCGTCTACAATTTCATTGTGTTGCTGTATGATTTCCCTTCACTGGAACTAAGGGGCCTAGCCCGAACCATGAAAAACAGCCCCAGACCAATATTCCTCCTCCACCAAACTTTACAGTTGGCACTATGCATTCGGGCAGGTAGCATTCTCCTGGCATCCGCCAAACCAAGATTCGTCAGTCGAACTGCCAGATGGTGAAGCGTAATTCATCATTCCAGAGAACGCGTTTCCACTGCTCCATGGTGATCTTAGGCTTGTGTGTGGGTGCTCGTCCATGGAAACCCATTTCATGAAGCTCCCGACGAACAGTTCTTGTGCTGACGTTGCTTCCAGAGGCAGTTTGGAACTAATGAGTGTTGCAACCAAGGACAGATGATTTTTACGCCCTACGCGTGCCAGCACTCGCCGGTCCCGTTCTGTGAGTTTGTGTGGCAAACCACTACACGGCTAAGCCGTTGTTGCTCCTAGACGTTTCCACTTCACAATAACAGCACTTACAGTTGACCGGGGGAGCTCAAGCAGGGCAGAACTTGACTTGCTGGAAAGGTGACATCCTATGACGGTGCCACGTTGAAAGTCCCTGAGCTCTTCAGTAAGGCCATTCTACTGCCAATGTTTGTCTATGGAGATTGCATGGCTGTGAGCTCAATTTTATACACCTGTCAGCAACAGGTGTGGCTGAAATAGCAGAATCCACTAATTTGAGGGGTGTCCACATACTTTTGTATATATAGTGTACTTAGGCCACCAATGAGAGTTAAGGAGGTAAAACGAATGACTAAACTGTCAGCTCCAAATCATATGTTTGTTTCCTAAGCCTAAAATGATACCATCAGAATTCCTTGCACTTATTCAAAACAAGAAATATCAGAAAGTAAAGAAAACTACTTACCTTCACCTCAAAACAGAGAAAGACTTAACAGTAAATCAAATTAGTTTAGCAAGCTTCTTGGTGAATACAATAGACATTTCAAGATGGTTTTACAGACCTGAGTTAGTAATAATTTTTCCCTCACTTAAACAATTTCACACACAAGAATGTTCCTAAATCACTGAAAATCTGGGTTTATAAGACCAACATCTGTAAAAGATCCTTGGTAAAATGGAAGTTCATTCTATGATATTCTCATTTCTCAAAGCCTAATGAGTGGATTTAAAATGTAGCCTGCCATGACATTGTGCAGTTTGGATAAAAAAATTGATGTAGCCTCTTCACAATATTATTCTGTTTCTCTAAAAAGAACCAGACACCATAAGCCTATTGAACACCTAGTTACACACTTAGTTACAGACGGAGATCTTGGTAAGCTTTAAAAAAAAGGCAGCATGAAATGAATTGTAAAGAGAGAACAGACATGTCACCATTTTCTTCTTTTGAGGAAAATATCTGTTGTGTACTGCAACGCTCTGGTAAAATGAACAGCATAATGAACAGATCTGTCTTGTTTTTTGTTTGTTAACACATCCATTAAGATTAATTTTTTCTGTTTTACGGGCTGCTTTAAACTTATTTCTTTTTTGAACTTGAGCCAGAATGGTAAGATCCAGAGGACTGGCCACGGCACCTGAAACAAGACAAAATACCAGAGAGGTGAGTAAGGTGGAAAGGCACGACCATCTACCTAAGGCATCAATTCAGCACATGCACCTGATATAACAACATTAAGATAAGGTATTGTACTAAGTCACATAATTGAAACAAAATCTTGACACCAGAAGTGAAGACGGTAGTAGGTGGCAAGGCTAATATTCAGTACACCATTTTGCGGTATTCCACAGAAACCCAAACCTTTCGGACGATCGTGATCTAGAGCGCCTTTTTTTCCTCTCTCCAGGTGAGGACCTGGAGCGACTGCGCTTCTTTCCTCTCTCTGGCGAGGAGGGCGAGCAAGACCTCTTCCTGGGAGAAGAGCCCTCTCCAGACCTGGAGCTGGATCTTTTGTAGAGATAAAGCAGTCAAGTCAGTGAGGCAAAAACAATAATGAACCAGGTATATACAGTAAGAGAATCAAAGGGGACATCGTCTTACAATAGATATAAAAAACAAAAACAACAGACATATACTGAACAAAAATATAAACGCAACATGTAAAGTGTTGGTACCATGTTTCATGAGCTGAAATAAAAGATCCCAGAATTTTTACATACACACAAAAAGCTTATTTCTCAAAAATGTTGTACACAAATTTGTTTACATCCCTGTTAGTGAACATTTCTCCTTTGCCAAGATAATGCATCCACCTGACCCACCCAACATCGTTTTAGAGAATTTGGCAGTACGTCCAACAGGCCTCACAACTGCAGACCACGTGTAACCACGCCAGCCCAGGACCTCCACATCTGTCTTTTTCACCTGCGGGATCTTCTGAGATCAGCTACCCGGACAGCTGATGAAACCGAGGAGTATTTCTGTCAGTAATAAAGTATTTTGTGTGGAAAAACTAATTCTGATTGGCTGGGCCTGGCTCCCCAGTGGGTGGGCCTATGCCCTCACAGGCCCACCCATGGCTGCGCCCCTGCCCAGTCATGTGAAATCCATAGATTAGGGCCTAATTTATTTATTTCATTTGACTGATTTCCTTATATGAACTGTAACTCAGTAAAATTGTTAAAATTGTTGCATGTTGCGTTTATATTTTTGTTCAGTATAGAAATAGTTGATTTAACATGACAAATCAATTCAGATACAGGGACAAACTAGTCAGTTGTATTGTGACACTTTCCATATTTAAATTGGGGACATCCAAGGAAGAAACAGTATAAGGATACGTTTTTGGATTTTAAATCACTTATACACTTCAAATAGGGCAGTATGGTTTCTGGAACATTCTGCCCAGTCACATACTCTCTCCTAAAGGGAGTGCATGTCACCTCATTCACCTGGAGTTGGACCTGCAAGACTGGTCTCGCTCATGGGAACTGGAGCGAGATCTAGATCTGGAACTGGATGAGCTTCTAGATTGGGATCTGAAAAACAGAAAACACATTTTCCCAATATTTTCTATTGTGTGGAAGACAAACATGTTACAGCTATCAAACGTGTAACAGTCCATTAATGGTAAGAGAGATCAATGTTCACCACCTTGATGTACACAAACCAATGGTCACTGACTACTTTGGACCATGTGACAGAAATCCATTCAAACAATTAAACTGACAATACCAGGGATTCAACCTTAAAATAAAGCAATCTGATACAAGCATAAAAAGGTCAATCTCAACAATAAACCAAGTATTAAACTGGTGAGTATAAACCAACTATTCCAAAACATGAATAGAAGATGCACATTGATGTAAATACAGGACCGCCCAGTCATTGCCATTTGATGTCATAAGCCATCTTACAATGTTGTGTCCACTCTTACGTCATTACATTTACATTTTAGTCATTTAGCAGACGCTCTTATCCAGAGCGACTTACAATTAGTGAGTGCATACATTTTTCATACTGGCCCCCCGTGGGGAATCGAACCCACAACCCTGGCGTTGCAAACGCCATGCTCTACCAACTGAGCTACACGGGTCATGGTAGTAATCTTACATTTATTTAATTGTTTTACATTTTAGTCATTTAGCAGACGCTCTTATCCAGAGCAACTTACAGTAGTGAGTACATACATTTTCATACTTTCTTGTACTGGTCCCCTGTGGGAATCGAACCCACAACCCTGGCATTGCAAGCGCCATGCTCTACCAACAGCCACACGGGACCAGTTGACATCAGTTGAATCAAACTCCCCCAAAATAATAAAAAATTAATGCAATAACCCTTTCACATTGCCATTAGGGGGTAAACCCACACACACATTTTAAGTCACTTAAATGACAAAACAGGAGACAAAAAAAGCAAAGAATGACATAATTCATGTGAATCAATAGGTTAGAAGGAAGATTGAACTGATACTGACATTTTGCCTGGAGTTACCCTTGACCTGTGCCCTTTTACCTGGACCTGGACCGAGAGCTGGAGGAGCCAGAGGAAGATTGGGAAGACCCCGGGGGGCTATCCTTCTTCACTGCGACTGGCTTGTCCTTCTCCCCCTCATCACCACTGGCATCCAGATCGTACTTCGACAAGTCAGCATCATCCTCGTCATCATCCTGGCGAACCAGAGGAATTACAGTTTTAAAACATAGCTGGGTTGTGTGTTAACTAGGCACAAAACAGAAAGAAACAGTTGAAGGTTATGAACAATTCAGTGTTCCGACCTCCATCCCTGACGTATCTCTGAGGTCCTATCTGAACGTGTCCAATAAGAAGCATCAATTCAAATTTTCCATTGCACAATATTTTGTTACAATATCTGGCATCACCCAGATAGGTGCTCCACCATTGTGCTACATATTAATAGTGGACATGGTGAGTTACTACTGCCTTACAATGGAAAGCAATGGAAAAGTGCTATACACAGTAACTCACTGTGTTCCAAAACTTGTCCTCCTGCAATAACTGAACAGGTTAGTTTGCATTTTATTTTTACATCTCAGGGATCATGTCCTTACATCTAGTTTGTATTTTGAAAGGTCTCCTTCCTCTTCGTCATCATCATCCTCCTCATCTTCTGCTTTCACTGGATCTGCCTTTTTGTCACTCTCTTTCGAGGAAGACTTGCTCCCAGGTTTCCCGCGGTACTTTTTCTTTTTTCTCCCAAACTGGTAAATATTGAAAGACAAAATAAAATATTAGTGTAACTTGAATGGCAACATACATTGTTGTCTATACCAAATCGTAAACCAGTATTATCTGATAGTTAGAAACCACAGTAAGAGCTTATTCACAAAAGACATTCACCTCGTCGTATTCTCCATCAGATTCATCTCGGTCGATGTACTCCACATTCTCCCGCTCATTGAACCCTCCACCATATCCTGATAACACGAAAGGGCAATTGAATTAAGAATAAACAAGGAATATTCAAGGAGGCAATTTACTTTAAAACATGACAAAGAACTTCTAGGGCAGTGTTGTGTAGTGCACCTGTTCTCTCCTCGAGCTTGGCATATTTAGGAGTGTTGCACATGTTGCACTCAGACCTCCTGGCCCAGTTCACATTGCCACAGCTATAAATAAAAAAAGGCAAACTATCATGTGCTTATCACATACAGTCAAAGCATTACCTGTGTTAAGATCCACCATGCACGTGTCTTGAGGGTTTATGAAGAGTTAGTCACTTACGTTTTACACTGCCAATCGTTTGCACTAAAGAGGCCCCGACTCTTCTCAGCCAGGGTCTTGCCAATCTCTGTTCCTCCTGCTTTCATCATCTTTGCCTCTGTTGTCTTTTCTGTTTCGGATAAATAGGGATTCACATTGGTGTGACAATACTTTGACACAAGTCAGTGAAACAATCCTGGACATGTTATTCCTTGATACCTCTTCCTAACGCATGAATTGTCGGATGTGCTCCGACACTCGTCGGCTGTATCAGGGCTTGCAAACTATCACGGATTACAAAGGGAAACCCAGTCGCGAGCTGTCCAGTGCCGCGAGCCTACCAAAACAGCTAAATGCCATCTATGCTCGCTTTGAGGCTAGCAACACTGAACCATGCATGAGAGTACCAGCTGTTCTGGACGACTGTGTGATCACACTCTCCATAGCCAATGTGAGTAAAACCTTTAAACAGGTTAAACATTCACAAGGCCGCAGGGCCAGACGGATCCGAGCATGATCTGACCAGCTGGCAAGTGTTTCCACTGACATTATCAACCTCTTCCTGACCCAGTCTGTAATACAGTACCTATACGTTTCAAGCAGACAACCATAGTCCCTCTGCCCAAGAACGCCAAAGTAGCCTGTCTAAATTATTATCGCCCCGTAGCCATGAAATGCATTGAAAGGCTGGTCATGGCTCACATCATCCCAGACACCCTGGACCCACTCCAATTCGCATACCACACTGCCCTTTCCCATCTGGACAAAAGGAACACCTACAGTTGAAGTCGGAAGTTTACATACACGTTTTTCAACCACTCCACACATTTCATGTTAACAAACTATAGTTTTGGCAAGTCGGTTAGGACATCTACTTTGTGCATGACACAAGCAATTTTTCCAACAATTGTTTACAGACAGATTATTTCACTTATAATTCACTGTATCACAATTCCAATGGGTCAGAAGTTTACATACACTAAGTTGACTGTGCCTTTAAACAGTCAACATTCCAGAAAATGATGTCATGTCGTTAGAAGCTTCTGATAGGCTAATTGACATCAATTGAGTCAATTGGAGGTCTACCTGTGGATGTATTTCAAGGCCTACCTTCAAACTCAGTGCCTCTTTTGTTGACATCATGGGAAAATCAAAAGAAATCAGCCAAGACCTCAGAAAAATAATTGTAGACCTCCACAAGTCTGCTTCATCCTTGGGAGCCATTTCCAAACGCCTGAAGGTACCACGTTCATCTGTACAAACAATAGTACGCAAGTATAAACACCATGGGACCACGCAGCCATCATACCGCTCAGGAAGGAGACGGGTTTTCGCGTACTTTGGTGCGAAAAGTGCAAATCAATCCCAGGACAACAGCAAAGGACCTTGTGAAGATGCTGGAGGAAACAGGTACAAAATTATCTATATCCACAGTAAAACGAGTCCTATATCGACATAACCTGAAAGGCCGCTCAGCAAGGAAGAAGCCACTGCTCCAAAACCGCCATAAAAAAGCCAGACTACGGTTTGCAACTGCACATGGGAACAAAGATCGTACTTTTTGGAGAAATGTCCTCTGGTCTGATGAAATAAAAATAGAACTGTTTGGCCATAATGACCATTGTTATGTTTGGAGGAAAAAGGGGGTTCCTTGCAAGCCGAAGAACACCATTCCAACCGTGAAGCACGGGGGTGGCAGCATCGTGCTGTGGGGGTGCTTTGCTGCAGGAGGGACTGGTGCACTTCACAAAATAGATGGCATCATGAGGAAGCAAAATTATGTGGATATATTGAAGCAACATCTCAGGACATGAGTCAGGAAGTTAAAGCTTGGTCGCAAATGGGTCTTCCAAATGGACAATGACCCCATGCATACTTCCAAAGTTGTGGCAAAATGGCTTAAGGACAACAAAGTGAAGGTATTGGAGTGGCCATCACAAAGCCCTGACCTCAATCCTATAGAAAATTTGTGGGCAGAACTGAAAAAGCGTGTGTGAGCAAGGAGGCCTACAAACCTGACTCAGTTACACCAGCTCTGTCAGGAAGAATGGGCCAACATTCACCCAACTTATTGTGGGAAGCTTGTGGAAGGCTACCCAAAACGTTTGACTCAAGTTAAACAATTTAAAGGCAACGCTACCAAATACTAATTGAGTGTATGTAAACTTCTGACCCACTGGGAATGTGATGAAATAAATAAAAGCTGAAATAAATATATAATTCTCTCTACTATTATTCTGACATTTCACATTCTTAAAATAAAGTGGTGATCCTAACTGACCTAAGACAGGGACATTTTACTAGGATAAATGTCAGGAATTGTGAAAACCTGAGTTTAAATGTATTTGGCTAGGGTGTAAACTTCCGACTTTAACTGTACGTGAGAATGCTGTTCATTGACTACAGCTCAGCGTGCAACACCATAGTGCCCTCCAAGCTCATCACTGAGCTAAGGACCGTGGGATTAAACTCCTCCCTTTGCAACTGGATCCTAGACTTCCTGATGGGCCGCCCCCAGGTGGTAAGGGTAGGTAACAACACATCCGCCACGCTGACCCTCAACACAGGGGCCCCTCAGGGGTGCGTGCTTAGTCCCCTTCTGTACTCCCTGTTCACCCACGACTGCGTGGCCGCGCACGACTCCAAGATCATCATTAAGTTTGCAGACGACATGACGGTGGTAGGCCTGATCACCGACGACGATGAGACAGCCTACAGGGAGAAGGTCAGAGACCTGGCAACAACAACCTCTACCTCAACGTCAGCAAGACAAAGGAGCTGATCGTGGACTACAGAAAACAGAGGGCCGAGCACGCCCCCATCTCCATGTTCTGGTCCCCCTTGGTCAGTTCAGAGTAATGATCAGAGACCTCCATGTTGATAAATGTGTCTGTTTTTCTTAATGTTTTGTAATTTTGTATATTGTATGTAAGTGTTTTGATGTGTTTATGCAGGGCTAATCTGTAAAAGAGACCCTAGTCTCAGTATGACTTCCCTGTCAAAATAAAGGTTAAATAAAAAATAAATCCACGTCGACAGGGCTGTAGTGGAGCAGGTTGAGAGCTTCAAGTTCCTCAGTGTTTATCATGGTTCACATACACCAACACAGTCGTAACGCAAGCACAACAACACCTCTTCCCCCTCAGGAGGTTGAAAAGATTTGGCAAGGTCCCTCAGATCCTCAAAAGGTTATACAGCTGCACCACTGAGAGCATCTTGACTGGCTGCATCACTGCTTGGTATGGCAACTGCTTGGCATTCGACCGCAAGGCGCTACAGAGGGTAGTGTGTACAGCCCAGTACATCAGTGGGGCCTAGCTCCCTGCCATCCAGGACCTCTATACCAGGCTGTGTCAGAGGAAGGCCATAAAAATTGTCAAAGACTCCAGCCACCCAAGTCATAGACTGTTCTCTCTGCTACCACATGGCAAGCGGTACCGATGCACCAAGTCTGGAACCTGAACAGCCTCTACCCCCAAGCCATAAGATTGCTAAATAATTAAATAGTTAATCAATAGTGACCTGAAGTATCTGCATTGACCCCTTTTGCACTAACTATTTTGTCTCATCACATACACTGCTGTTACTGTTTATTACCTATCCTGTTGCATAGTCACTTTATCCCTACCTATATGTACATATCTATCTCAATTACCTGGTACCCCGTCTATATAGCCAAGTTATCGCTACTCATTGTGTATTTATTCCTCGTGTTATTATTTTTCAATTTTTCCTTCTTTCTTTTCTTCCTGCATTGTTGGGAAGGGCCTGTAAGCATTTCACGGTTTGTCTACACCTGTTGTTTATGAAGCATGTGATAAATAACATTTAATTTGGTTACTTTTCTGATGGACTTGGATATCTTTACAGGCTGGCAGACATTCAATAGCAAACGCTGGTTCTCTTGAAGTCTCATCACAATAAATCTGTGTTCCTCCTACCAAACGATTGTCAATTGTAAATTTGTCGAGCAATTCATCTGGACATGCAGACCATAAAGAGACATGCCAGGGTAGTAAGTATAGTAATGGGCCCAACAGAGACAAAATAACTTACCCCTGCCACATCTATTACAGCTTGTTCTTCTGGCAAAGTTCACATTTCCACATCTAAAGGGAAAATAACACAACGTGTGAAAATGAGCTTTTGCAAAATCCAAAATGGTTTTACTGTACAGAGCTAGCTCACCATTGGACAGTGAAGCTACAATTTAAATGTTGGCTCTAGCTACTGCAGCATTTTGGAATTGAGATCAGATGAATATTAGTGAACTGTACAGAATGTCAACCACCAACGCCTCGAGGCATGCTTCACCGTCTGCATTGACGCAGGTTGAGACATTATGCAACTTTACCTGGACCTACGCAGTTACATATTCGTTACTAGTCATCTGCTTCTAGCTAACGTTAGCTACAACACAAATGCCTAGGCTATCAATCAACTGGATGTGGCTAGCAACAAACCAGGTTCTCTCTCAATTCAAGACGAATTGGCAAGATGAATTGGCTAGCTAGCGGTAGCTACATTGTACCGCTTGACTTGGTGATAAGAGTGATATTGAAAAGATTATCGTCCAGTGTGGATACTTTGAGATTTTGGCAATGAAGCCATTGATCTACCTCCCCAGAGCCAGATGAACTTGTGGATACCATTTGTATGTCTGTGTGCAGTTTGAAGGAAGTTGCTAACTAGCGTTAGCGCAACTGCTAACTGGCGTAGTTAGCATTGGCTCGCCAAACGACCTCTAACTTCCTTCATATCTGGATGCACAGCCATAAAAATTGTAAAATGGATTTGCGTCACGGCACCAACATTAGCGTTCCAGCAACAACATTAAGACTTCCGGTTTTCTGATTGAAAATAAAAGTCTGCGGTAAAATGCTATGTGTATGATACTAAATTACTAAAGTTTGCAGCTTTGTATAGTGCATAATGTTAAACTAATGTTACAAAATGATAACTACATCGGGGGAGAATTACTACTTTACAGTGGGGAAAATAAGTATTTAGTCAGCCACCAATTGTGCAAGTTCTCCCACTTAAAAAGATGAGAGAGGCCTGTCATTTTCATCATATGTACACGTCAACTATGACAGACAAAATGAGAAAAAAAAATCCAGAAAATCACATTGTAGGATTTTTAATGAATTGATTTGCAAATTATGGTGGAAAATAAGTATTTGGTCAATAACAAAAGTTTCTCAATACTTTGTTATATACCCTTTGTTGGCAATGACACAGGTCAAACGTTTTCTGTAAGTCTTCACAAGGTTTTCACACACTGTTGCTGGTATTTTGGCCCATTCCTCCATGCAGATCTCCTCTAGAGCAGTGATGTTTTGGGGCTGTCGCTGGGCAACACGGACTTTCAACTCCATCCAAAGATTTTCTATGGGGTTGAGATCTGGAGATTGGCTAGGCCACTCCAGGACCTTGAAATGCTTCTTACGAAGCCACTCCTTCGTTGCCCGGGCGGTGTGTTTGGGATCATTGTCATGCTGAAAGACCCAGCCACGTTTCATCTTCAATGCCCTTGCTGATGGAACGAGGTTTTCACTCAAAATCTCACGATACATGGCCCCATTCATTCTTTCCTTTACACGGATCAGTCGTCCTGGTCCCTTTGCAGAAAAACAGCCCCAAAGCATGATGTTTCCACCCCCATGCTTCACAGTAGGTATGGTGTTCTTTGGATGCAACTCAGCATTCTTTGTCCTCCAAACACGACAAGTTGAATTTTTACCAAAAAGTTATATTTTGGTTTCATCTGACCATATGACATTCTCCCAATCCTCTTCTGGATCATCCAAATGCACTCTAGCAAACTTCAGACGGGCCTGGACATGTACTGGCTTAAGCAGGGGGACACGTCTGGCACTGCAGGATTTGAGTCTCTGGCGGCGTAGTGTGTTACTGATGGTAGGCTTTGTTACTTTGGTCCCAGCTCTCTGCAGGTCATTCACTAGGTCCCCCCGTGTGGTTCTGGGATTTTTGCTCACCGTTCTTGTGATTTTTTTGACCCCACGGGGTGAGATCTTGCGTGGAGCCCCAGATCGAGGGAGATTATCAGTGGTCTTGTAGGTCTTCCATTTCCTAATAATTGCTCCCACAGTTGATTTCTTCAAACCAAGCTGCTTACCTATTGCAGATTCAGTCTTCCCAGCCTGGTGCAGGTCTACAATTTTGTTTCTGGTGTCCTTTGACAGCTCTTTGGTCTTGGCCATAGTGGAGTTTGGAGTGTGACTGTTTGAGGTTGTGGACAGGTGTCTTTTATACTGATAACAAGTTCAAACAGGTGCCATTAATACAGGTAACAAGTGGAGGACAGAGGAGCCTCTTAAAGAAGAAGTTACAGGTCTGTGAGAGCCAGAAATCTTGCTTGTTTGTAGGTGACCAAATACTTATTTTCCACCATAATTTGCAAATAAATTCATTAAAAATCCTACAATGTGATTTTCTGGATTTTTTTCTCTCAATTTGTCTGTCATAGTTGACGTGTACCTATGATGAAAATTACAGGCCTCTCTCATCTTTTTAAGTGGGAGAACTTACACAATTGGTGGCTGACTCAATACTTTTTTTCCCCACTGTACCTCTAATTGCCCTGAATGCCTCTGCTGATCCCACAGCTATTGTATGCAGTAGTCATGCGCCTATGAACCAGAGTGATACTGTTAGCACTGAGGTGGTGTGCCCTAGTAGGAAGTCCACTGTGTTCAGCTCACCCTGCACTAACATAAATAACATGAGCATATCTACCTCTGTTTTATTGCTTTACTGGGAAGCTTACCAATCAAGCATCCCAGAAAAGTGCTAAAAATAGCCCACGTTAACATATGTAGCTTAAGAAACAAAGTTCATGAAATCAATAATTTGCTAGTAACATATGACATACATATTCTGACATTCTCTGAAACTCACTTAGATAATACCTTTAAATGAAACAGTGGTAGCAATACATGGTTATAAGATCTAAAGAAAATACAGAAATGCCAAAAGGTGGAGGTGTGGCCGTTAAATACTGTTGAAGTAATATGGCTACAGGTACATCTGCCTCACCTACAGGCCATTCTGGTGGGAAGATGCTATAGACCACCAAGTGTGAACAGTCAGTATCTGGATAACATGTGTAAAATGCTTGATAATGTATGTTATATCAACAGAGGTATATTTTCTGGGTGATTTAAATATTGACCGGCTTTCATTAGGCTCCCCACTCAAGAGGAAGCTTCAAATCGTAACTAGTGCCTGCAACCTGGTTCAGATTATCAGTCAACCTACCAGGGTAGTTACAAACAGCACAGACATGAAATCATCAACATCTATTGATCACATCTTTACTCATGCTGCAGAAATTTGCTTTAAAGCAGTATCCTAATCCATCGGACGTAGTGATCACAATATAGTAGCCATATCTAGGAAAACCAAAGTTCCAAAAGGCTGGCCCTAATATAGTGTATAAGAGCTCATACAATAAGTTTTGTAGTGATTCCTATGTTGTTGATGTAAAGAATATGTGTTGGTCCATGGTGTGTAATGAGGAGCAACCAGACGCTGCACTTGACACATTTATGAAATTGCATATCCCAGTTACTAATAAGCACGCACCCATTAAGAAAATGACTGTACAAACTGTTAAATCCCTGTGGATTGATGAGGAATTGAAAAATGGTATGGTTGAGAGGGAAGAGGCAAAAGGAATGGCATATACAGTGGGGAAAAAAAGTATTTAGTCAGCCACCAATTGTGCAAGTTCTCCCACTTAAAAAGATGAGAGAGGCCTGTAATTTTCATCATAGGTACATGTCAACTATGACAGACAAAATGAGAAAAAAAATCCAGAAAATCACATTGTAGGATTTTTAATGAATTTATTTGCAAATTATGGTGGAAAATAAGTATTTGGTCACCTACAAACAAGCAAGATTTCTGGCTCTCACAGACCTGTAACTTCTTCTTTAAGAGGCTCCTCTGTCCTCCACTCGTTACCTGTATTAATGGCACCTGTTTGAACTTGTTATCAGTATAAAAGACACCTGTCCACAACCTCAAACAGTCACACTCCAAACTCCACTATGGCCAAGACCAAAGAGCTGTCAAAGGACACCAGAAACAAAATTGTAGACCTGCACCAGGCTGGGAAGACTGCAATAGGTAAGCAGCTTGGTTTGAAGAAATCAACTGTGGGAGCAATTATTAGGAAATGGAAGACATACAAGACCACTGATAATCTCCCTCGATCTGGGGTTCCACGCAAGATCTCACCCCGTGGGGTCAAAATGATCACAAGAATGGTGAGCAAAAATCCCAGAACCACACGGGGGGACCTAGTAAATAACCTGCAGAGAGCTGGGATCAAAGTAACAAAGCCTACCATCAGTAACACACTACGCCGCCAGGGACTCAAATCCTGCAGTGCCAGACGTGTCCCCCTGCTTAAGCCAGTACATGTCCAGGCCCGTCTGAAGTTTGCTAGAGTGCATTTGGATGATCCAGAAGAGGATTGGGAGAATGTCATATGGTCAGATGAAACCAAAATATAACTTTTTGGTAAAAACTCAACTTGTCGTGTTTGGAGGACAAAGAATGCTGAGTTGCATCCAAAGAACACCATACCTACTGTGAAGCATGGGGGTGGAAACATCATGCTTTGGGGCTGTTTTTCTGCAAAGGGACCAGGACGACTGATCCGTGTAAAGGAAAGAATGAATGGGGCCATGTATCGTGAGATTTTGAGTGAAAACCTCCTTCCATCAGCAAGGGCATTGAAAATGAAACGTGGCTGGGTCTTTCAGCATGACAATGATCCCAAACACACCGCCCGGGCAAAGAAGGAGTGGCTTCGTAAGAAGCATTTCAAGGTCCTGGAGTGGCCTAGCCAGTCTCCAGATCTCAACCCCATAGAAAATCTTTGGATGGAGTTGAAAGTCTGTGTTGCCCAGCGACAGCCCCAAAACATCACTGCTCTAGAGGATATCTGCATGGAGGAATGGGCCAAAATACCAGCAACAGTGTGTGAAAGCCTTGTGAAGACTTACAGAAAACGTTTGACCTGTGTCATTGCCAACAAAGGGTATATAACAAAGTATTGAGAAACTTTTGTTATTGACCAAATACTTATTTTCCACCATAATTTGCAAATAAATTCATTAAAAATCCTACAATGTGATGTTCTGGATTTTTCTCATTTTGTCTGTCATAGTTGACGTGTACCTATGATGAAAATTACAGGCCTCTCTCATCTTTTTAAGTGGGAGAAC
This sequence comes from Coregonus clupeaformis, assembly GCF_020615455.1. Lineage (NCBI taxonomy): Eukaryota > Metazoa > Chordata > Actinopteri > Salmoniformes > Salmonidae > Coregonus > Coregonus clupeaformis. Next base: position 11,715,285 of record NC_059211.1, on the reverse strand, counting down.
TTGCACAATTGGTGGCTGACTAAATACTTTTTTCCCCCACTGTAAGTCTGGCTGCAAAACAGATTGGCAAACGTACTGCAAATTGAGAAATCATGTGACTAAACTGAATATAAAGAAGAAAATACACTATGAAACAAAGATAAATTACAAAGAATGATAGTAAAAAGCTTTGGAGCACCTTCAATGAAATTTTGGGCAAATAGGCAAACAACGCCAGCATTCATTGAATCAGAAGGCTTATTCGTCACAAATCCCACTGATATTGCCAACTACTTTAATGATTTTTTCATTAGCAATATTAGCAAATTTAGGCATGACATGCCAGCAACAAACGCTGACACTATACATCCAAGTATATCTGACCAAATTATGAAAGACAAGCATTGTAATTTTTTGAATTCCGTAAAGTGAGTGTGGAAGAGGTGAAAACAATGACAAGCCACCGGGGTCTGACAACTTGGATGGAAAATTACTGAGGAGAATAGCAGACGATATTGCCACTCCTATTCGCCATATCTTCAATTTAAGCCTACTAGAAAGTGTGTGCCCTCAATCCTGGAGGGAAGCAAAAGTCATTCCGCTACCTAAGAATAGTAAAGCCCCGTTTACAGGCTCAAATAGACCAACCTTTAGTAAACTTTTGGAAAAAATAGTTTTTTACCAGATACAATGCTATTTAAAGTAAACAAATTAACAACAGACTTTCAGCATGGTTATAGGGAAGGACATTCAACAAGCACAGCACTTACGCAAATGAATGATGATTGGCTGAGAGAAATTGATGATAAAAAGATTATGGGGGCTGTTTTGTTAGACTTCAGTGCGGCTTTTGACATTATCGATTATAGTCGGTTGCTGGAAAAACATATGTGCTTTGGCTTTACACCCCATGTCAAATTGTGGATAAAGAGTTACCTGTCTAACAGAACACATAGGGTGTTCTTTAATGGAAGCCTCTCCAACATAATCCAGGTAGAATCAGGAATTCCCTAGGGCAGCTGTCTAGGCCCCTTCCTTTTTTCAATCTTTACTAACGACATTCCACTTGCTTTGAGTAAAGCCAGTGTGTCTATGTATGCTGACGACTCAACACTATACACGTCAGCTACTACAGCGACTGAAATGACTGCAACACTAAAAGAGCTGCAGTTAGTTTCAGAATGGGTGGCAAGGAATAAATTAGTCCTAAATATTTCAAAAACTAAAAGCATTGTATTTGGGACAAATCATTCACTAAACCCCAACCAAATCTTGTAATGAATAATGTGGAAATTGAGCAAGTTGATGTGACTAAACTGCTTGGAGTAACCCTTGATTGTAAACTCATGGTCAAAAGATATTGATACAACATTAGCTAATATGGGGAGAAGTCTGTCCATAATGAAGTGCTTATTTGCCTTCTTAACAGCACTATCAACAAGGCAGGTCCTACAGGCCCTAGTTTTGTCGCACCTGGACTACTGTTCAGTCGTGTGGTCAGGTGCCACAAAGAGGGACCTAGGAAAATTGCAATTGGCTCAGAACAGGGCAGCACGGCTGGCCCTTGTATGTATGTATGTACACAGATTGATTGTGTATTTATTCCTCATGTTATCTTTCTATTCTGAGTTCCAAGATAGCGTAGCAGTGCGGTCGTGTTCTCTTGTGTGTCCATGTAAATAGCCTGTTTTTTGTATTTTTTTTGTATTTTACGTATATATTTCCCTATCACACTTTTCATCCTTCTACTAAATATACTTTCCTGCAACCCGCCTCACTCAATGCGGAACGGATTCTATTATTTACTCACCTTTATCTGGAATCTCCAGTTGAAACTAGCCAGCCAGCTAACTAGCTAACTAGCTACTTGCTATTAGCCGCCGTTAGCGGTTTTCACCCAGAACATTGGATTTTCTGCCGGAATAACGGAATCACTGGACCATAACACCGGATCTAGCTAGCTGCAACCGAATGGATGTCGAATGGATGTTGCTGTAGGCTAATCACCACTGCCCCCGTAGCACCAGTTAGCCTTGAGCCTTGAGCTAGCCCCGGCTATCTACCTCTCTGTCTACTGGACGGGAGTAGCCAGCTAACCAGCCAACTAGCTACTTGCTATTAGCCACTGTTAGCGGCTTTTCTCCATTGTCCGTGGCCTGCACTACCTACCAGCCAGCTCTAGCCTGGACTATTATCAGATTTTCTGCCGGAATCACTGAATCACTGGACCATTAACACTGGATAACCGCAACTAGCTAGCTGCAACCAAATGAACGTTGTTGTTGGCTAATCAGCCTTAAGCTAGCCTTGAGTCAGGCACATCTCCCGGCTATCTACCGCTCTGTCAACCGGACGGGACCTCCTAGAGTCGACACGGAGCACTGCCGATCCATCATGACTGGTCTGCCGACGTAATCGTCTGTGGTTTCAACAAGCTTCCCGTTGCGACGACCACGAAGATCAATCTGCTAGCCCCGGCCTGCTAGCACACGCAAACTACAACCGTGCATCCTGCTCGCTGTGCTGAAGCACCAATTTGAACTGCTCTCGGACTCACATATTGCTGTTCACAGGACCGTATGATCACTCAGCTGCACAGCTGATGCCTGCTGGACTGTTCCTTTACACGGTACCCTGTCCTGTTTATTCTGTTTAGCCTCAGCCCAAACTTTATCGCCATTAGCAGTTGTTGTCTTAGCTCTCTCTAATAACACCTGTGATTGCTTTATGCCTCTCTCCCATGTCAATATGCCTTGCCTATTGCTGTTCCAGTTAGTTCTTATTATACAATTTCACTGTAGAACCCCAAGTCCCTCTCAAACTGCCTCAAATAGTTCCTTTGTTCCACCCCCCATACACGCAGAGACCAGCTCAATCGGTGCCTCCAGTGATGCTATCTCTTTCATTGTTACCCAACGCTTAGGTTTACCTCCACTGTACTCATATCCTTCCATATCCTTGTCTGTACATAATGCCCTGAATCTTTTCTACAACACCCGGAAATCTGCCCCCTTTATTCTCTGTACCCCCAGTATCACTCCTACTCCCCAGGAGCTATCATTTGTTGACTTCTGTAACCATAAAAGCCTTGGTTTTCTGCACGTTAATATCAGAAGCCTCCTTCCTAAGTTTGAGTTATTCACTGCGTTAGCACACTCCGCCAACCCTGATGTTCTAGCAGTGTCTGAATCCTGGCTTAGGAAGGCCACCAACAATTCTGAAATGTCCATCCCCAACTACAACATTTTCCGTCTAGATAGAACTGCCAAAGGGGGTGGAGTTGCAATCTACTGTAGAGATAGCCTGCAGAGCTCTATCATACTATCCAGGTCTGTGCCCAAACAGTTTGAGGTTCTACTTCTAGAAATCCACCTTTCCAGAAATAAGTCTCTCACTGTTGCCGCTTGCTACAGACCCCCCTCAGCCCCCAGCTGTGCCCTGGACACCATATGTGAATTGATTGCCCCCCATTTATCCTCAGAGTTCGTACTGCTTGGTGACCTAAATTGGGATATGCTTAACACACCGGCCATCCTACAATCCAAACTAGATGCCCTCAATCTCACACAAATTATCAACAAACCTACCAGGTACAACCCTAAATCCGTAAACATGGGAACCCTCATAGATATCATCCTGACTAACTTACCCTCTAAATACACCTCCACTGTCTTCAACCAGGATCTCAGCGATCACTGCCTTATTGCCTGCGTCCGTAACGGGTCCGCGGTCAAACGACCACCCCTCATCACTGTCAAACGCTCCCTAAAACACTTTAGCGAGCAGGCCTTCCTAATTGACCTGGCCCAGGTATCCTGGATGGAAATAGATCTCATTCCATCAGTAGAGGATGCCTGGTTGTTCTTTAAAAGTAATTTCCTCTAAATCTTAAATGAACATGCCCCATTCAAAAAATACAGAACTAAGAACAGATATAGCCCCTGGTTCTTCTCAGACTTGACTGCCCTTGACCAGCACAAAAACATCCTGTGGTGTACTACATTAGCATCAAATAGCCCCCGCGATATGCAACTTTTCAGGGAAATTAGGAACCAATATACACGAGCAGTTAGGAAAGCAAAGGCTAACTTTTTCAAACAGAAATGTGCATCCTGTAGCACTAACTCCAAAAAGTTTTGGGACACTGTAAAGCCATGGAGAATAAGAGCACTTCCTCCCAGCTGCCCACTGCACTGAGGCTAGGAGACACTATCACCAACGATAAATCTACAATAATCGAGAATTTCAACAAGCATTTTGCTACGGCTGGCCATGCTTTCCACCTGGCTACCACTACCCCGGATACCAGCTCTGCACCCTCCGCTGCAACTTGCCCATGCCCCCCCCCCGCTTCTCCTTCACACAAATTCAGACAGCTGATGTTCTGAAAGAGCTGCAAAATCTGGACCCCTACAAATCATCTGGGCTAGACAATCTGGACCCTTTCTTTCTAAAACTAGCCGCCGAAATTGTCGCAACCCCTATTACTAGCCTGTTCAACCTCTCTTTCGTAACGTCTGAGATCCCCAGAGCTTGGAAAGCTGCCGTGGTCATCCCCATCTTCAAAGGCGGTGACACTCTAGATCCAAACTGTTACCGACCTATATCCATCTTGCCCTGCTTTTCGAAAGTTTTTGAAAGCCAAGTTAACAAACAGTTCAGCAACCATTTCAAATCCCACCGTACCTTCTCCGCTATGCAATCCGGTTTTCGAGCTGGTCATGGGTGCACCTCAGCCACGCTCAAGGTCCTAAACGATATTATAACCGCGATCGATAATAGACAGTACTGTGCAGCCGTCTTCATCGACCTGGCCAAGGCTTTCGACTCTGTCAACCACCGCATTCTTATTGGCAGACTAAATAGCCTTGGTTTCTCAAATGACTGCCTCGCCTGGTTCACCAACTACTTCTCAGATAGAGTTCAATGTCTCAAATCGGAGGGCCTGTTGTTTGGGCCTATGGTAGTCTCTATGGGGGTGCCACAGGGTTCAATTCTTGGGCCGACTCTTTTCTCCGTGTATATCAATGATGTCGCTCTTGCTGCTGGTGACTCTCAGATCCACCTCTACGCAGACGACACCATTTTGTATACATCTGGCCCTTCATTGGACACTGTGTTAACAAACCTCCAAACGAGCTTCAATGCCATACAACACTCCTTCAGTAGCCTCCAACTGCTCTTAAACACTAGTAAAACTAAATGCATGCTCTTCAATCGAAAGCTGCTGGCACCCGCCCACCCGACTAGAATCACTACTCTCGACGGGTCTGACCTAGAGTATGTGGACAACTACAAATACCTAGGTGTCTGGTTAGACTGTAAACTCTCCTTCCAGACTCACATTAAGAATCTCCAATCCAAAGTTAAATCTAGAATCAGCTTCCTATTTCGCAACAAAGCCTCCTTCACTCATGCTGCCAAACATGCCCTCATAAAACTGACTATCCTACCGATCCTTGACTTCGGCGATGTCATTTACAAAATAGCCTCCAACACTCTACTCAGCAAATTGGATGTAGTCTATCACAGTGCCAATCGTTTTTTCACCAAAGCCCCATATACTACCCACCACTGTGACCTGTACGCTCTTGTTGGCTGGTCCTCACTACATATTTGTCGCCAAACCCACTGGCTCCTGGCCATCTATAAATCACTGCTAGGCAAATCCCTACCTTATCTTAGCTCATTGGTCACCATAGCAACACCCACCCGTAGTATGCGCTCCAGCAGGTATATCTCACTGGTCATCCCCAAAGCCAACACCTCCTTTGGCCGCCATTCCTTCCAGTTCTCTGCTGCCAATGACTGGAACGAATTGCAAACATCTCTGAAGCTGGAGACTCTTATCTCCCTCACTAACTTTAAGCATCAGTTGTCAGAGCACCTTACCGATCACTGCACCTGTACACAGCCCATCTGAAATTAGCCCACCCAACTACCTCATCCCCATATTGTTATTTATTTTGCTCATTTGCACCCCAGTATCTCTATTTGCACATCATCTCTTGCACATCTATCATTCCAGTGTTAATACTAATTGTAATTATTTTGCACTATAGCCTATTTATTGCCTTACCTCCATAATTTGCTACATTTGCACACACTGTATATATATTTTCTGTTGTATTTTTGACTTTATGTTTTGTTTTACCCCATATGTAACTCTGTGTTGTTGTTTTTATCACACTGCTTTGCTTTATCTTGGCCAGGTCGCAGTTGTAAATGAGAACTTGTTCTCAACTGGCTTACCTGGTTAAATAAAGGTGAAATAAAAAGAAATTTAAAAACACAGAAAGCTAACATTAATAATATGCATGTCAATCTGTCCTGGCTCAAAGTGGAGGAGAGATGGACTTCATCACTACTTGTATTTATGAGAGGTGAATGCACCATGTTGAATGCACAAAGCTGTCTGTTTGAACTACTGGCACACAACTCGGACACCCATGCATACCCCACAAGACATGCCACCAGAGGTCTCTTCACAGTCCCCAAGTCCAGAACAGACCAGGGGAGGCACACAGTACTACATATAGCAATGACTACATGGAACTCTATTCCACATCAAGTAACTCATGCAAGCATGAAAATTAGATTTAAAAAACAGATAAAAATGCACCTTATGGAACAGCGGGGATTGTGAAGCAACACAAACATAGGCACAGACTCATGCATACACAGACATGATAACATATGCACTATACACACACCTACACATGGATTTTTTGTTGTAGTTATGTGGTAGTAGAGTAGGGGCCTGAGGGCACAGTTATGTGTTGTGAAATCTGTTGTGAATGTATTGTAATTTTTTATAACTGACTTAATTTTGCTGGACCCCAGTAAGAGTGGGTATCCATAATAAATACAAATACTGTATTACCTCAACAACCTCGTACCCTTGCACATTGAGTCGGTACTGGTACTCGTTGTATATAGATAGCCTCATTATTGTTTTTATTGTGATACTTTTTCTTTTTTATTGAGCAAATATGTCTTACTTTTTAACTCTGCACTGTTGGGAATGGGCTGGTAAGTAAGCGTTTCCCCTGTTGTATTCCGCGCATGTGACTAATACAATTGTATTTCGTAAATGGCTGCAATTCCGTGACCCGGAAGTACTTATTTACTGTTGTTGACGAAACGCGATAAAAAAATGGTAGCTATACATGAGTTAATCTAGACTCTGGGGAAATCCTAAATATCCCCACCACAAGTGAGTTTACTAACTAGCCACCATCTAAACCCCCAAGTAGTGTATTCTTGACATTGGGACAATAGGTAAACCAAAAATACTTGTTGGTTAAAACAGTTTTGACATAACGTTAGCTCGCAGGTGTTGTTTATCCAGTGTTTGTGCGAGGTTAGTTTACAAACAAGCTGTAGACACAGAATGGGAGTTAGCTAACTAGTTTAACATATTTGGCTGCCCTGCACACACGTAGCTAGCTAGCCAGTGAGCTGTGGTTAACTATACAGTTAGCTACTAGCTAACCAAGTTAAGCTAGGTATAGCTAACTTAATTGTATCGGTGTAGCTAGCTAGCTAGTTGCCTAACTATCACATCAGCTATCTAGGTAGTTGTGGTTAGTTAACTCGGTACCTAGTTATCACGTTTTTATTTTGTTAGTTATCAAGGTAAACGGGCCTCGTCCTTTGTAGCTAACGTTATTTGGCTAACGTTAGCTCACATTGAAAGCTAGACACCGCAAGCCTCGTTTTATTTGAATGATTCTCCAACATGTCTGTTAAAAATGTAGTCCATTATCTTACTTCTTATCAGGGCAAATCCAGTCTCCGTCGCTCACGCGAAAACTCTTTCCCGTTATTGTTGTCTCCATGGCTAGCTGGCCTCAACGCATGAAAGAAAAGTGACAGACGGGGCTGGCTGGCTGCTTATGCTAGTTGGCTCACCGCCTTCTGTTATTCGAGTCCAGATGTGTATACTACGAAGGAAGCTTGCTAGAACTACTCAGGGTTTTCTCAAGCTAGTTAGCTTCACATTCCAGCTCAGGCATCATCCGTACTACGACGGTGGAGATTGCTCGTCCGTCCTGCCGCTAAAGGCGAATAGCTGCGTGCCGCTCCGACCGCCCAGAGTGGCTCGCAGGTGGTTGTGCGTCAAGAATTCAGCATAGCATGTTTGGCTGAAGGTCTGGTTATTAAATGGGTAAATAGTTTAATCCATTCTCCATTTCATGAATGTATTCACAGGTAAATAGTACTATGCTCTAAACCGTTCTGGTGACAAATACACTTTGTTTCCCTGTTTCCAATCGTCCACATGGCTGGGAGAACCTATTCAAGTAAGTAAATACATTTCGAAAATGTAAATGTTTTATTAGCTAACTAGCTACAATGCAGGCTAACTCAAATGAACTGCTAGCTAGCTATCTAGCCAACTTTACATACTGTATAGCTAGCTAAGTGAATTAAATATCACCAGCTACCTAACATCATATTAGCTAGCTATCTTGATGTATTTATCATTGTAAAAAACAAACAGTTAGCTAACAGCCATTGAGGAGGGTGAAAGGACAGCAGCCCCAACTGTCAAAGTGAGAGAGTAGGCTACTCTGGATAGGGCAGGTACTTTTGTGTAGTTCCAGTCCCTAGAAGTGAGGACAGAGATAATAGTAACATAATATTCAGTGCTGTCTAACTTGAGTGTAATGAAGTCTGTTTGTTGTGATGTTTTCTGTCTTCAGATACAGAGAGCTGTGAAAGCCTGTCTGCAGATGAAGAGGTCCCAATGAAGAGCAGTGGTTCTCAGTCCTGGTCCTGGGGACTCAAATGAGGGCACATTCTTGTTTTTGCATTAGTACTACACAGCTGATTCAAATGATCAACTCATCATCAAGCTTCAAGGGGTATTTATGTATTAATTTGTGATGCTATCCATGATAAGATCCTGCTGTTGTCACATGCTGCACATGTGTGTTCACATTATCTATCTATCCAATGTTATCATGATTTGTTATAAGATATATTATACTTTAGTAATCCACAATGACCTGGTGATGTAAAAGTCTAATAATTACATATCTTATTCCTACAGATACCTTGCAACTGGCGATTCCTTCAAAACGATTGCCTACAGTTACCGTGTAGGGCACTGCAAGGTTGGGTGACCAGGTCCATCTGGGATTGCCTCCTGGGGGAATTCAGGCATGTGAAGGCTACCTGTGTCCTGCATAACTTCATGAGAATGGACACGAGGACCAGGAGCGGATCTGAAGCTTGCTGCCATGTGCCAGAGGAGAGGTCTGCTGCTCTGCAGGATGTTTCAAGGACGGGGGCCAACAACGCAGCACGGGAGGCAATCCGTGTGCAGGAGATCTTCACTTCCTACTTTTTCGAAGAGGTTGCTGTTCCCTGGCAACACCATAGACAACCAAAGGCTCTTTTAAGAGCCATCCACATTGCAATAAGAGTATTCTTCCATTTACTTACCTACATACATTTACATTTAAGTCATTTAGCAGACGCTCTTATCCAGAGCGACTTACAAATTGGTGCATTCACCCTATAGCCAGTGGGTTAACCACTTTACAAAATTTTTATTTTTTTAATTTTAATTTATTTATTATTATTTTTTTGGGGGGGGTAGAAGGATTACTTTATCCTATCCCAGGTATTCCTTAAAGAGGTGGGGTTTCAAATGTCTCCGGAAGGTGGTGAGTGACTCCGCTGTCCTGGCGTCGTGAGGGAGCTTGTTCCACCATTGGGGTGCCAGAGCAGCGAACAGTTTTGACTGGGCTGAGCGGGAACTATGCTTCCGCAGAGGAAGGGGAGCCAGCAGGCCAGAGGTGGATAAACGCAATGCCCTCGTTTGGGTGTAGGGACTGATCAGAGCCTGAAGGTACGGAGGTGCCGTTCCACTCACTGCTCCATAGGCAAGCACCATGGTCTTGTAACGGATGCGAGCTTCAACTGGAAGCCAGTGGAGTGTGCGGAGGAGGGGGGTGACGTGAGAGAACTTGGGAAGGTTGAACACCAGACGGGCTGCGGCATTCTGGATGAGTTGTAGGGGTTTAATGGCACAGGCAGGGAGCCCAGCCAACAGCGAGTTGCAGTAATCCAGACGGGAGATGACAAGTGCCTGGATTAGGACCTGTGCCGCTTCCTGTGTAAGGCAGGGTCGTACTCTCCGAATGTTGTAGAGCATGAACCTGCAGGATCGGGTCACCGCCTTGATGTTAGCGGAGAACGACAGGGTGTTGTCCAGGGTCACGCCAAGGCTCTTACTTACTTTGATTTCTACTTCTCAGGTGAGGGTGCTGTTTAGGTAAGGGTGATGTCTGTTCAAAACAAAACATGCTCTTTTAAGATTCACCCATATATACATTTTTTAGAACAATTAGACACCCTGTAACCCACACCTACACACTCGTGTATCAATCTGATTGATGGATTGTGTTGTGCAGGCTCAAGTGTATAACTGGCTCCTTTCACCTTCAAAGAATAGGCAAGAGGACCATCCATGAAGAATAGTAAGACACTGATTTATTTAACTACGCTATATTGTTTGTCCTTGTGTGTCTGTGCAGATTTTTAAGTATAAAGTACTCTGCAGCCACTTAGTGCTATCTCTCTCTCCATCTGTCTCGTCTGCAGGTATGTTTTGATGTGAGAGAGGATGCCAACCCCCAGTCCCGTCATCGCCACCTCACCCGCTCTTAAGATAACCTTCGGGCCAACTGGGAGCCCAAGGCTGGTTAGGAGACACCGCGAGACACTTCTGTAATTGTGACGAACTGAGAGAATATTAAGTTTAGTAGCACTGTAATTCAATAATCATACATTGTCTTCCCTGCTCCTCTGTTCTTACCTATTTACCTTTCTGTCTTTTACACTCTTATACCTCTGTCCACCACCTCTTTCTTCCTCTGTTTTTATAATGCACACCAGATGAGCATTGAAGTACAGATTTAACTTGTATTTGTAATATATTACAATTATAATATTTATAATGGATGTATTATGTATTTGTAACACTTGGATAATGAACTTCTTTCAATAAAGTGTTTCACATTCTCTACTGGTTGAAATTAAGTCTCATTTGATGAAATACTACATTATTTTTCAGTCATATCCAACACCAGGAGTCTGAATGATGCTATGTCTGCATGTATGTATTACAATTATACACTTCAACAGTATTTACCAATCCTGGTCCTGGGACATCAATGATTACACATTGTAACTATTCAATGGACTAGAAACATGATTTAACTAGTTAAAGGCTGATTTGTAATTCATATATACCAAATTTAAAAAACAGTATACTACACTTCCTATGCATCATGTAAATCCTCTAAATCCGGTTCATCTCAATATCTAATTTCCTTCATCTGCGCTGATCTGAGGACACAGGATAGGTGTAGTATTTCATCAAACTAGACTTAATTTCAACCAGTAGAGAATGTGAAACTCTTTATTGAAAGAACTAAATTATCCAAGTGTTATAAATACATAATACATGCATTATAAGTATTATAATTGTAATATTACATTATAAATGCAAGTTTTACACTCTTTCTCACACCTCTTTCTTCCTCTGTTTTTATAATGAACACCAGATATGCATTGAAGTACAGATTGAACTTGTATTTATAATATATTACAATAATATTTATAATGCATGTATTATGAATTTATAACACTTGGATAATACAGAGTTTCAATAAAGAGTTTCACATTCTCTACTGGTTGAAATTAAGTCTAATTTCATGAAATACTACACCTATCCTGTGTCCTCAGATCAGTGCAGATGAAGGAAATTAGATATTGAGATGAACCAGTTTTAGAGGATTTACATGATGCATAGGAAGTGCAGTGTACTGTTTTTTAAATTCTGTTTCTGTATATATGAATTACAAAGCAGCCATTAACTAGTTAAATCATGTTTCTAGTCTATTGCATAGTTACAATGTGTAACCATTGATGTCCCAGGACCAGGATTGGTAAATACTGTTGAAGTGTATTATTGTAATACATACATGCAGACACAGCATAATTCAGACTCCTGGTATTGGATATGACTGAAAAAGAATGTAGTATTTCATCAAATGAGACTTTATTGAAAGAAGTTCATTATCCAAGTGTTACAAATGCATAATACATACATTATTAATATTATACTTGTAATATTATATTACAAATACAAGTTCAATCTGTACTTCAATTCACATCTGGTGTGCATTTTAAAAATAGAGGAAGAAAGAGGAGGTGTGAGAGTGTAAAAGACAGAAAGGGGAAAGAGGTAAGAACCGAGGAGCAGGGAAGACTGCATAGGATTAATGAATTACCGTGCTACTAAACTTAATATTCTCTCAGTTCATCACAATTACATAATAGTGTCTCTAGCGGTGTCTACTAACCAGCCCTGGGTCCTCAGTTGGCCCGAAGGTTATCTTAAGAGTGGGTGAAGTGGCGATGACAGGACTGGGGGTTGGCGTCCTCTCTCACATCAAAACATACCTGCAAACGAGAGACGGATGGCGAGAGAGATGGCATGATTAAGCCTTGTTTTTTTTTATTCTAACACTGTCAGTCATCATAATCATCAGGAGGTGAAATGCAAAACTGACCTTGGATCATTAACTCTGGGACTACTACATCGCTATCTGTATTTCAATGTAAAGCATCTCTTTTAATAATACTTCCTGTTGACCAAGTGAACTTTCATCTGATCACGCTGTGCCCTCTATGTAGCCAGTTCAGATGTGGGAGAGGTTCACCGACACAGCTGATAGAACCTAGAGGATTTAGGGAGAAGGGTGGGAGAGGGATGAAGTGAAAGAGAGAGACTGTTATTGAGAAAATAAGGTAGTTAAAGAGACCATGTTCAACAGGAATCTGTGTGTGTGGCCTCACCTGGTGTCCACATTAAGTGGCTGTAGAGTACTTTATACTGAAAAACATGCACAGACACACGAGGACAAAGAATATAGCGTAGTTATCTAAATATAAATAATGAAGTGTCTTACTATTCTCCATGGTTGGTCCTCTTGCCTATTCTTTGAAGGTGGAAGGAGCCACATTTATACACCTGAGCCTGCTTTACTGCAGAACACAATCCACCAATCAGATTGATACACGAGTGTGTAGGTGTGGGTTATAGGGTGTCTAATTGTAATAATTTTTTTCATTATGGGTGACTCTTAAAGAGCATGTTTAGTTTTTGTACAGACATCACCCTTACCTAAACAGCACCCTCACCTGAGAAGTAGAAATCAAAGGGAGAGAAACTGGGAATTGAATAACTGCAGTTGACATAGCTAAGTAAATGGAAGAATGCTCTTATTGCAATGTGGATGGCTCTTAAAAGAGCCGTTGGTTGTGCATAGTGTAGTCTATGGTGTTGCCAGGGAACAGCACTCTCTTCGAAGAAGTAGGAGGTGAAGATCTCCCTCACACGGATTACCTCCCGTGCTGTGTTGTTGGCCCCCATCCTTGAAACATCCTGACCTCTCATCTGGCACACGGATGTGAGCTGCAGATCCCCTCCTGGTCCTCGTGTCCATCCTCATGAAGTTATGCAGGACACAGGTAGCCTTCACATGCCTGAATTCCCCCAGGATGCAGTCCTAGATGGCCCTGGTCACCAAACCGTGCAGTGCCCTACAACTGTAGGCAATTGTTTTGAAGGAATCTCCTTTAGTAAGGTATCTGTAGGAATGTGGAAGATATGTCATTATTATACTTTTACATCACCAGGTCATTGTGGATTACTAAGGTATAATATATCTTATAACAAATCATGGTAGCATTGGATAGATAGATGCATGTGCACACACATGTGCAGCATGTGACAACAGCAGGATCATATCAAGGATAGCATCACAAATGAATACATAAAAACCACTTGAAGCTTGATGATGACTTGATCATTAGAATCAGCTGTGTAGTCCCCAGGACCAGGACTGAGAATCACTGCTCTTCATTGGGACCTCTCAAACTGCGGACAGGCTTTCACAACTCTCTGTATCTGAGGACATAAAACATCGCAACAAACAGACTTCATTATACTCAAGTTAGACAGCACTGAATGTTATGTTACTTTTATCTCTGTCCTCACTTCTGGGGACTGGAACTACACAAAAGTACCTGCCCTATACAGAATAGCCTACTCTCTCACTTTGACAGTTGAGGCTGCTATCCTTTCACCCTCCTCCATGGCTGTTAGCTAGCTGTTTGTTTTTTACAATGATAAATACATCAAGATAGCTAGCTAATATGATGTTAGGTAGCTGGTGATATTTCATTCACTTAGCTATTTCATTCACTTACATTTTCAAAATGTATTTACTTACTTGAATAGGTTCTCCCAGCCATGTGGATTATTGGAAACAGGGCAGAAATTTTATTTGTGACCAGAGCGGTATAGAGCATATTACTATTTACCTGTGAATAAATTAGTGAAATGGAGAATGGATTAAACTATTTACTCATTTAATAACCAGACCTTCAGCCAAACTTGCTATGCTGAATTCTTGACGCACAATCGAACGTGCTGCTATATGCTGCCAGCACACCCACATGTGAGTCACTCTGGGCGGCCGGAGCGGCACGCAGCAATTTACTGCGTACTAATGTACACGAGCTGTTAGGGTTTGCTCATAGCGTAACTTGTTTCGCCCTTCGTCTTCTATGGTATTATGGTGGTCCGCAAACAACGTTAGAGGTGCATGTTGCCACCTACTGGGTGTGTGAAAACTAATAAACTTTAAAGCTGCAATATGTAACTTTTTGGGCGACCTGACCAAATTCACATTGAAATGTGTGTTATAAATATGTCATTCTCATTGAAATCTAGTGTAGATCTGTTCTATGTGCGCTATTTCTATGTTTCCCTTTCTTAATTTTCGTTTTTGCTTCATTTACTTTCGGTTTTGTAAACCAGCTTCAAACAACTGAAAATACAATATTTTTGGTTACGGAAAATAAATTGCACAGCGGTTTAGATGGTACAATGATTCTCTACACTCTAATTGCTTGTTGTGTCACATAAACTGAAATTAAGCGAACTATTAGAATTTTACCAACCAGGAAATGTCGGAGTGATTTCTGCATAGTGCATCTTTAAAGGTGAACTGCACCAGAGAGGAAGAGTGATGACCTACTTGGCAGAAAATCTGTCTTCCTCCAGCAGTTGGCATTTTTACATTGTTTCACCCACCAAGCAAGGAATTTTTATATGGAGGTCAATGAGAGAGTGTTGAATTTGGTCAACAAAAAAACGAATGTCTTATTTGCTACGTTAGGTTTATTTGATCGAATAGAAGTTTCGTAATGATTAAGTTGTTACGAGTGTACTGATATAAGTAGGACACTTGACATCCCGGCAACGGAAAGTAAGCAAAGAAACCGGGGCGCAACTTTCACTGGGGACGGGGTTCATGTCTCCCCCCACATTCTGAAATTGCATTTTTGCCCCCCACACACACAGTTTTATCATTGCAATGTGATACAAAAAGCGGCAACGGTGTGCTTTAGAACCATGCGGATGCCTCCCAGCTGTCAGTAGTTTAGGACCGCATGGACACGACAGAGCGGGCTGACAGGCTGTGTGAGCAAAGCTTCTGAAAGGCTGGCTGGACCAGCACGGTAGAGTTGAGCCTAGTTCATTGTGTGTGTGTGTGTTGCGCTCTTTCACCAAGTTGTAAAAGCAAGCAGAGCAGAAACGGGCTACTCTTTAATTGACTGATGTAGCTGACAAGGTGACTGCTGTTTAACTTAACAGAAAAAAAAACTAAACTAGTGTTATGATGAGTTTCTCGGGTATCAAGTAATTCATGATGCAAGAAGATATTTAACACTTAGATGGAGAGTACATACAAATATTTAATAGATTCGGTACCAGGTTCATCTAACAAAAAGGAGCGTGCTTTGCCTCTTGTCATCCAAACTACCAGACAAAGAAAACCTCCGTTTATATACGTCATGTTACATGTTTCTTCAACAACATCTGTTAACCATCAGTGGGCACTCCCTTCTTTGATGTTATTACCTTGTACCCCAAGTCAGTATATCATCTCCATCAATCATTCTAAGATAAACCTCAGTAAGCTTCCTTGACATACTGGAATCCTTTGTATTCAGACTGTGCGGCACCCAGAATCACTTATCTGCTAAATGTAACCTGGTTCCCACAACACTATGAAATGACATCATAAAAACTAGTGTTTATTTGCAGTGCTGACATGAAAGTTAGCTAATGTTTCATCTCCTCTCGACTGAGGTGAATGAATAAGCTACGCTAGCTTGCCTGTAGCTGCCACAGCCAGGTCAGCTCTAGCCTCTAGTTATCTGTCAGATTGTAATAATAGCCAGCTCATATCGCTATCTGCTGTTGTTTGTATGGAAATGTTGTGTAGCCTTTGTTTTGTCCCGTTTTAGAAGTAAATTAACTTGGCTAGCTTTCGCCAGTTGATGTACCATTAGAGAGGGAGCTGGCCAAAAGTTGGCTAACATTAGCTATTATTTTTGCCTCAATCACAGTAGACCTGAATCAAACGATGAAACCATCGGCCAAATGATTGAAGATTGATATTCTGAAGTTTTTTCAGTGCAATGTGAGTTTTATTAGACAGTATGGCAATGTAACATTATTGATCTGTCAGTTTCCCTAGCTAATTCCCTACTTTTCACACTGACACAGTGATAAACATGCTCTAACGTTACAGGCTTCACTGTCATGGTGCACAGTAGAGGTCTGCGCAGGACCGATTTCTTCATCCTGCTCCAGCCTGCACCTGCTGACTGACTCCCACTACCTCAAGAACTGGTCCCAAACCCAACTGCCGTCCCGCAATGTTATTTTAGGCGTATGTGACGGAGCTCACTTGCCAGCCATGGTCCCAGCAATTTTGCGCCCTATAGGCAATATTAAATGCACCAAAATAACCTAAAATAGGTAAAATTACCAGAGATTCTGACATGGCCCTTATATTGTATTACTGGGCTATATCGGCCAATATGCTAGATGTAGTTTAAAGAGAGCAGAGTTGGAGAGACTTTCGCTTGAGCTATTTTTATAGCCTACCTTTTAGGAATGGGAATATTTTCAGACGTAGAAATATGGGTGATCAATATTTAGGCCTATTTCTAGGCAATGTGGTGAACTATAGCCTAATCATAGGCCTATTTAGGAAGTTTTGCATAGGCCTATCGGATATAACCTACCTTTTAGGAGGACAATTTGCATGCAGAGACAAATAAATGGGTAATCAATATTTATTGAAAATGAAAACGTGCAATGCTCGTGTGCCTTTTCCTTTTCAATGATGATTAAATGTTTTGATTGCACTTCGACTCACTTTGGTTGAGCGCCCTCCACTTCTTTCCATTATCAATATTTATTTACAGACACTGTAGTAAACTACAGACTAATCATATTTAAGTTAATTTCATATTCAAGTTAACTGCCACTTGATTCTCCACCCATGTAGGCAGCCTACAGTACTCTATTTCAATGAGACTACATACTAGGCGCACTTAAACTCTCTCGCCCAACTAGGAGAGGTAGGCTACTGAAGTTTAAGCAGTGAATTCTGAGTGTGTGAATAATGTGAAAAATACAGTGGGGAAAAAAAGTATTTAGTCAGCCACCAATTGTGCAAGTTCTCCCACTTAAAAAGATGAGAGAGGCCTGTAATTTTCATCATAGGTACACGTCAACTATGACAGACAAATTGAGGAAAACAAATCCAGAAAATCACATTGTAGGATTGATGGTGGAAAATAAGTATTTGGTCACCTACAAACAAGCAAGATTTCTGGCTCTCACAGACCTGTAACTCTTCTTTAAGAGGCTCATCTGTCCTCCACTCGTTACCTGTATTAATGGCACCTGTTTGAACTTGTTATCAGTATAAAAGACACCTGTCCACAACCTCAAACAGTCACACTCCAAACTCCACTATGGCCAAGACCAAAGAGCTGTCAAAGGACACCAGAAACAAAATTGTAGACCTGCACCAGGCTGGGAAGACTGAATCTGCAATAGGTAAGCAGCTTGGTTTGAAGAAATCAACTGTGGGAGCAATTATTAGGAAATGGAAGACATACAAGACCACTGATAATCTCCCTCGATCTGGGGCTCCACGCAAGATCTCACCCCGTGGGGTCAAAATGATCACAAGAACGGTGAGCAAAAATCCCAGAACCACACGGGGGGGCCTAGTGAATGACCTGCAGAGAGCTGGGACCAAAGTAACAAAGCCTACCATCAGTAACACACTACGCCGCCAGGGACTCAAATCCTGCAGTGCCAGACGTGTCCCCCTGCTTAAGCCAGTACATGTCCAGGCCCATCTGAAGTTTGCTAGAGTGCATTTGGATGATACAGAAGAAGATTGGGAGAATGTCATATGGTCAGATGAAACCAAAATAGAACTTTTTGGTAAAAACTCAACTCGTCGTGTTTGGAGGACAAAGAATGCTGAGTTGCATCCAAAGAACACCATACCTACTGTGAAGCATGGGGGTGGAAACATCATGCTTTGGGGCTGTTTTTTCTGCAAAGGGACCAGGACGACTGATCCGTGTAAAGGAAAGAATGAATGGGGCCATGTATCGTGAGATTTTGAGTGAAAACCTCCTTCCATCAGCAAGGGCATTGAAAATGAAACGTGGCTGGGTCTTTCAGCATGACAATGATCCCAAACACACCGCCCGGGCAACGAAGGAGTGGCTTCGTAAGAAGCATTTCAAGTTCCTGGAGTGGCCTAGCCAGTCTCCAGATCTCAACCCCATAGAAAATCTTTGGAGGGAGTTGAAAGTCCGTGTTGCCCAGCGACAGCCCCAAAACATCACTGCTCTAGAGGAATGGGCCAAAATACCAGCAACAGTGTGTGAAAACCTTGTGAAGACTTACAGAAAACGTTTGACCTGTGTCATTGCCAACAAAGGGTATATAACAAAGTATTGAGAAACTTTTGTTATTGACCAAATACTTATTTTCCACCATAATTTGCAAATAAATTCATAAAAAATCCTGAAAATTACAGGCCTCTCTCATATTTTTAAGTGGGAGAACGTGCACAATTGGTGGCTGACTAAATACTTTTTTTCCCCACTGTATGTGTTTTTAATACAATAGCTAGGGTAACGCATACAAAGCAGAAAGAGGACCATTTCCAAAAAATCTGTGGGACAACAAAAATATTTTAATCCCAAAGTCGTCTGTCTGACTGCCCGCTCCCACCTGCAGCATGAAAAATGCAGACCACACTGCAATGATCTCTGTTGTGACCCACAGGTCCAGAAGGCATCCTGCCAGGAATGGAGGCCTCTAGTGCAGTCAGTGTCAAGAGTTGCTGTAGGTAGGTGTGGTGTGGAATCAGGCGCAGGACGCAGAAGTAAAGTCCAACAAAATACTTTAGTAGATCACACAAAATAATCCAACAAACCAGCCCGGAGGCGAGAAAAGCGCGCACAGGCGTACACAAACGGGCGCACTAAACAAGTGCGTAATCTTCTCCTAAAAACAAACAAGGAGGTAAGCTACAAAATAGCGCACCAAAATACAGGTAGCGCAGCAACACGACAAGGAACAATTACACACAACACCTAACTAACAACAAGGAACTAAATAGGGTGCTTAATGAGACATAACACAAAACAGGTGTGACAAACAGACAAAACCAATCAAACAAGAAACATAGAACGGTGGCAGCTAGTACTCCGGAGACGACGACCGCCGAAACCTGCCCGAACAAGGAGGAGGGGCCGCCTCGGCCGAAACCGTGACAGTACCCCCCTGCCGCCCCGGCCTCGGGACGACCAGGAGGACGCGGAGCAGGGCGCGCAGGATGACCACGATGGAATTCGGTCAGTAGGGACGGATCCAGAATGTCCCTCCTCGGCACCCAGCACCGCTCCTCCGGACCGTACCCCCTCCCACTCCACGAGATATTGGAGACCCCCCATCCGGCGTCTCGAATCCAGGATGGTCCGAACAGTGTACGCCGGAGCCCCCTCGATGTCCAACGGGGCGGAGGAGTCTCCTCAATCTCAAAGTCCTGGAGTGGACCAGCTACCACCGGCCTGAGGAGAGACACATGGAACGAGGGGGTTAATATTCTTGTAATCAATGGGCAGTTGTAACCTGTAACACACCTCGTTCAATCTCCTCAGGACTTTAAAAGGCCCCACAAACCGCCGACCCAGCTTCCGGCAGGGCAGGCGGAGGGGCAGGTTTCTGGTTGAGAGCCAGACTCGATCTCCAGGTGCGTACACTGGCCCCTCACTGCGGTGTAGGTCGGCGCTCGTCTTCTGTCGACGGATGGCTCGCTGCAGATGGACGTGTGCAGCGTTCCCACGTCTCCTCCGAGCGCCGCACCCACTCATCCACAGCAGGGGCCTCGATCTGGCTCTCATGCCAAGGTGCCAGAACCGGCTGGTACCCTAACACACACTGGAAAGGGGTTAGTCTAGTGGAGGAGTGGCGGAGAGAGTTCTGTGCCATCTCGGCCCAGGGCACATATCTCGCCCACTCCTCCGGCCGGCCCTGACAATATGACCTCAGTAACCTACCCACATCCTGGTTGACTCGTTCGACCTGCCCATTACTCTCCGGGTGGTAACCCGAGGTAAGGCTCACCGAGACCCCCAACCGTTCCATAAAGGCTCTCCAGACTCTGGAGGTAAACTGGGGGCCTCGATCGGACACTATATCCTCGGGTACCCCGTAATGCCGGAAGACGTGAGTAAATAGGAGCCTCGGCGGTCTGTAGGGCAGTAGGAAGACCCGGCATGGGAAGGAGACGACAGGCCTTCGAGAACCGATCCACAACGACCAGGATGGTGGTATTCCCCTTGTGAGGAGGGAAGGTCGGTAACAAAATCCACCGAGAGGTGAGACCAGGGTCGTTGTGGAACGGGCAGGGGCTGTAATTTACCCCTGGGCAAGTGTCTGGGCGCCTTACACTGGGCACACACTGAGCAGGAGGAGACATAAACCCTCACATCCCTGGCTAACGTTGGCCACCAGTACTTCGTACTAAGGCAGTGCACTGTCCGGCCAATACCTGGATGTCCAGAGGAAGGTGACGTGTGAGCCCAATAAATCAGCCGATCCCGGACCTCGAGCGGGACGTCGTCCGACCCTCCGGACACTGTGGAGGGCTAGGGTCGGTGCGTAATGCCCGCTCGATCTCCGCATCGACCTCCCACACCACCGGTGCCACCAGACAAGACTCCGGTAGTATGGGAATGGGCTCCACGCACCTCTCCTCCGTGTCATACCTCCGGGCAGGGCATCTGCCTTCCCGTTCTGGGACCCAGGGATGTAAGTGATCTTGAACACAAACCGGGCGAGAAACATAGTCCATCGAGCCTGGCGAGGATTCAGTCTCCTAGCTGCCCGAATGTATTCCAGGTTACGGTGGTCGGTCAGAATGAGGAAAGGGTGTTGAGCCCCCTCAAGCCAATGCCTCCACACCTTTAGGGCCTGTACTACGGCTAACAGCTCCCTGTCCCCTACGTCATAATTCCGCTCCGCCGGACTGAGCTTCTTAGAATAAAAAGCACAGGGGCGGAGCTTAGGTGGTGTGCCGGACCGTTGTGAAAGAACTGCCCGATACCGGCCTCAGACGCGTCCACCTCTACTTGGAAGGGGAAAGCGGGATCCGGGTGCGCCAGCACCGGAGCCGAGGTAAACAGGTCCTTCAGTCTCCCAAAGGCCCTGTCCGCCTCAGCCGACCACTGCAAGCGCACCGGACCCCCCTTCAGAAGAGACGTTATGGGAGCTGCCACCTGTCCAAAACCCCGGATAAACCTCTGGTAGTAATTCGCAAAACCCAAGAACCGCTGCACCTCTTTAACCGTAGTTGGGGTTTGCCAATTACGCACGGCAGACACTCGGTCCACCTCCATTCTCACCCCTGACGCAGACAACTGGTAACCCAAAAAGGAGACTGACTCCTGAAAGAACAGACATCTCTCGGCTTTGACATACAGGTCATGCTCCAACAGTCTCCTCAATACCCTGCGCACCAGGGCTACATGCTCGGCCCGAGTAGAACTGTACACAAGAATATCATCTATGTACACCACTACTCCCTGCGCCTGCATGTCCCGGAAAATCTCATCTACAAACGATTGGAAGACTGATGGAGCATTCATTAACCCATATGGCATGACGAGATACTCGTAATGGCCGGAGGTAGTACTAAATGCTGTCTTCCACTCATCGCCCTCCCTAATGCGCACCAAGTTATATGCGCTCCTGAGGTCCAATTTTGTGAAGAACCGTGCCCGTGTAATGACTCCGTCATGGTCGCAATCAGCGGGAGTGGATAACTATATTTCACAGTCACCTGATTGAGACCGCGGTAATCAATACACGGACGCAAACCTCCATCCTTTTTCTTCACAAAAAGAAGCTCGAGGACGCGGGAGAAGTGGAGGGCCGTATGTATCCCTGTCTCAGAGACTCGGCAATGTAAGTCTCCATTGCCCTTTTCTCCTCCTGTGACAAAGGATACACATGGCTCCGCGGGAGCGCAGCTCCCTGTCTGGAGGTCTATCGCACAATCCCCCTGTCTATGAGGCGGCAACCGTGCCGCTCTGGTCTTACTAAACACGAGTGCCAAATCCTCATACTCAGGCGGAATGTGCAGTGCTGGCATCTGGTTCGGGCTCTCCACCGAGGTCGCCCCTACGGAAACACCCAGACATAGCCCCTCACACTGAGCAGACCACCCTTTAAGAGCCTTCTCTCGCCACGAAATCGTAGGATCATGGGTAATCAACCAGGGAAGCCCCAGTACCACCGGATACGCAGGAGAGTCGATCAGATAGAGTTGAATCGTCTCCTCATGACCCCCCTGCGTCATCATCCTAAGTGGCGCCGTGACCTCCCTAATCAACCCAGATCCTAACTGACGACTATCTAAGGCATGTACAGGGAAGGGCTTATCGACTGGAAGGAGGGGAATCCCCTAACTCAACACAGAATTTACGATCTACAAAATTCCCAGCTGCGCCTGAATCGACTAGCGCCTTATGCTGGGAACGAGGTGCAACCTGTGGGAAATAAACAGGTAATGTAATGTGTACGACAGAAAGCTCTGGGTAAGTAGGGCGCCTACTCACCTGGGAGGACTCCCCAATGTGTGACCTGCCATCTCCCTCACCAGGGGACCCTCCCCAGCACCTAGCCGCGGTGTGCCCTCCGCGGCCACAGTTGGTGCAGGAGACTGCCCCCTCGGGCTCCTTCCTCTCCTCCCTCTAGCGCCAGCACCTCCAAGCTCCATCGGGCTCGGCTCGGAGGCGCTGGAGGGTGGAATGGGAGGCCCCCACCTGGGACGTCTGCGGGTCGCGAGCAGGGTGTCCAGCCGAATGGCCATGTCCACCAACTGGTCAAATGTTAGTGTAGTATCCCTGCACGCTAACTCTCACGGACGTCCTCCCGAAGGCTACATCTAAAGTGGTCTATGAGGGCCCTCTCATTCCACCCTGCATCTGCCGCTAGAGTCCGGAACTCCAGCGCAAACTCTTGAGCGCTCCTCATCCCCTGTCGGAGGTAGGAATAGACGCTCCCCGCCGCCTTCCCCTCTGGTGGATGGTCGAAGACAGCACGGAAGCGGCGGAGAACTCCGCATAGGTGACTGTGGCGGCGTCTATTCCCCTCCATTCGGCGTTGGCCCACTTCAACGCCTTGCCGGTGAGACAGGAGATGAGGGCGGAAACGCTCTCGTATCCCGAGGCGCCGGGTGTATGGTGGCAAGGTAGAGCTCCACTTGTAATAGGAACCCCTGACACCCGGCAGCGGTGCCGTCGTACGCCCTCGGGAGCGAGAGCCGAATCCCACTGGGTTCTGGTAGTTGGACGGGCGGGCTGTCCGACGGTGATGGTGCGATGGGTGGGGGTGTGGGTACCCCGCTGGTCTCCCATCGATGGAGGGTGTTCATGACGCGGTCCAAGGCGTGCCCGATCTGGTTGATACGATCCTCTTGACCACGAAGACGCTCCTCCATGATGTCGGTGGGTGCTCCTGCTGATTCCATATGAGGTGTGTAATTCTGTCAAGAGTTGCTGTAGGTAGGTGTGGTGTGGAATCAGGCGCAGGACGCAGAAGTAAAGTCCAACAAAATACTTTAGTAGATCACACAAAATAATCCAACAAACCAGCCCGGAGGCGAAAAAGCGCGCACAGGCGTACACAAACGGGCGCACTAAACAAGTGCGTAATCTTCTCCTAAAAACAAACAAGGAGGTAAGCTACAAAATAGCGCACCAAAATACAGGTAGCGCAGCAACACGACAAGGAACAATTACACACAACACCTAACTAACAACAAGTAACTAAATAGGGTGCTTAATGAGACATAACACAAAACAGGTGTGACAAACAGAAAAAACCAATCAAACAAGAAACATAGAACGGTGGCAGCTAGTACTCCGGAGACGACGACCGCCGAAACCTGCCCGAACAAGGAGGAGGGGCCGCCTCGGCCGAAACCGTGACAGTCAGTACACAACACTATGCAAATCATGTCTTAGCAGGATCAGATGGTGACGGGGTCCCAGCAGGGTAGGGCTGTCCCCGACTAAAAAAAATCTTGGTCGCCCGAGAGTCGTCCGGTTCTTTCGACCAACTTATTTTTCCAAATATAGACCGACACACCCTATGTGTTTGAATAAAACCAACTACATTTGCAGTGAGCTTGTCTGATACTTTAAGCACACTGTTTGATTAAATAATTAAGACACACAAATGACTCAAGAAAGGGCCCGATGGTCACACTGAAAAAAAATAATACTAAATAAGTGTACCAGAGAATCTGTTCTAACGGAAAAAAATTAATATATAAAGCCTTTATTACAGCAGACTAAAAACAGTTGCATGCATTCGTGAATTGTGGTTTATTTATTGTTTAGGCTAATTATTAAAAGCTCCCTTTGTTATTTAATTTTATAACTAAAATGCTTGATTGATTGCATTTCAAAGAATGAATGTCTCTTATGCTGTGTGATGGCATGAACGAATGAATGATTGATACAGTAGCCTATATATTGAAATATAGGCCTAAGTAAGTTATGGTATTAAGACTAAACAGGACGCGCTCTTAGGCCTACAGCTCGATGGTGGTCATACAAGGCCTATACATATAAAGCCTACTAATGATAACAACATTACTTATTATTACAATGATGATCATAATAGTTGTAATAATAACAATTAGAAGGAGACCATGAAAAAGGAGGATATAGGAGTGAGAGCTGCGTGCAGTGGTCTAAGGCACTGCATCGCAGTGCTAACTGTGCCACTAGAGATCCTGGTTCGAATCCAGGCTCTGTCGCCGCCGGCCGCTACCGGGAGACTCATGGGCGGCGCACAATTGGCCCAGCGTTGTCCAGGGTAGGGGAGGGAATGGCCGGCAGGGATGTAGCTCAGTTGATAGAGCATGGCGTTTGCAACGCCAGGGTTGTGGGTTCGATTCCCACGGGGGGCCAGTATAAAAAAAAATGTATTCACTAACTGTAAGTCGCTCTGGATAAGAGCGTCTGCTAAATGACTAAAATGTAAATGTAAATGTAAATGTGACAAACAAGTGCTGTTAGATTACAATATAATTGTTCTGCCTGTTTGGAACAGTGTAAACATCACTAAATAAATTATAAGTAATATAATTCTGTTTTAACGAAAACAAATTGTAAAGCCAAATCTGTGAAATTGCTCTATCCGACATTTTGCCATTGCATGAGGCTTGGTGCTCACGGAATCAGTAAACTAAGACTCAAACAGGCAACAGAAGCAATATCTGTCTTATTTCTGTAGATACAGTACCAGTCAAAAGTTTGGACACACCTACTCATTCAAGGGTTTTTATTTATTTTTTACTATTTTCTACATTGTAGAATAATAGTGAAGACATCAAAACTATGAAATAACACATATAGAAGCATGTAGTACCCAAAAAAGTGAGATTCTTCAAAGTAGCCACCCTTTGCCTTGATGACAGTTTTGCACACTCTTGGCATTCTCTCAACTAGCTTCATGAGGTAGTCACCTGGAATGCATTTTTCAATTAACAGATATGCCTTGTTAATTTGTGGAATTTTTTTCCTTCTTAATGCGTTTGAGCCAATTAGTTGTGTTGTGACAAGGTAGGGGTGGTATACAGAAGATAGCCCTATTTGGTAAAAGACCAAGTCAATATTATGTAAAGAACAGCTCAAATAAACAAAGAGAAACAACATTACTTTAACACATGAAGGTCAATCTGGAAAATTTTAAGAACTTAGTAAGTTTCTTCAAGTGCAGTTGTAAAAACCATCAAGCGCTATGATGAAACTGGCTCTCATGAGGACCGCCACAGGAAAGGAAGACCCAGAGTTACCTCTGCTGTAGAAGATAAGTTCATTAGAGTTAACTGCTCCTCAGATTGCAGCCCCCCCCCCCAAAAAAAAAAAGTCATTTTAGCAGACGCTCTTATCCAGAGCGACTTACAGTTAGTGAGTGCATACATTTTTCATACTGGCCCCCCGTTGGAAACGAACCCACAACCCTGGCGTTGCAAGCGCCATGCTCTACCAAGTGAGCTACAGAGTTCAAGTAACAGACACATCTCATCATCAATTGTTCAAAGGAGACTGTGTGAATCAGGCCTTCATGGTTGAATTGCTGCAAAGAAACCACTACTAAAGGACACCAATAAGAAGAAGAAACTTGCTTGGGCCAAGAAACACGAGCAATGGACATTAGACCGATGGAGTCCAAATGTGAGATTTTTGGTTCCAACTGCCGTGTCTTTGTGAGACGTAGAGGATGTGAACGGATGATCTCCGCATGTGTGGTTCCCACCGTGCAGCATGGAGGAGGAGGTGTGGGGGTGCTTTGCTGGTGACACTGTCGGTGATTTACTTTGAATTCAAGGCACACTTAACCAGCATGGCTACCACAGCATTCTGCAGAGATACGCCATCCCATCTGGTTTGTGCTTAGTGGGACTATCGTTTGTTTTTCAGCAGGACAATGACCCAAAACACACCTCCAGGCTGTGTAAGGGCTATTTGACCAAGAAGGAGAGTCATGGAGTGCTGCATCAGATGACCTGGCCTCCACAATCCAATTGAGATGGTTTGGGATGAGTTGTACCGCAGAGTGAAGGAAAAGCAGCCAACAAGTGCTCAGCATATGTGGGAACTCCTTCAAGACTGTTGGAAAAGCATTCCTCATGAAGCTGGTTGAGAGAATGCCAAGAGTGTGCAAAGCTGTCATCAAGGCAATGGGTGGCTACTTTGAAGAATCTAAAATATATTTTGATTTGTTTAACACTTTTTTGGTTACTACATGATTCCGTATGTGTTATTTCATAGTTTTGATGTCATCACTACTATTCTACAATGTAGAAAATAGTAAAAATAAAGAAAAACTCTTTAATGAGTAGGTGTGTCCAAACTTTTGACTGGTACTGTATATATGGATGATTTATAAAGCCAGGCACATTTAACAGTTGATTATATACCCAATTAAGTTGGGGTTTGCGCTCTCCTCAATTTTCTTAGACAATTAGGCTAAGCCCTATTCGGACAGGACTACTAGAGAACATTGGTTATGTAATTATTACCCCAGAATGTCCGTTATTCCAGAGGACAATTCGGACAGGTTTCGTTTTTTCTAAACTGCCCCCTGAACTGTAATTCTTTATTTTTTCCCAAATAAATGTAGAATTATGACAGAAGCCTGGAGGTTTTTTTTCTAGGCATGAAGATATTTCAACAAGTCCAGGCTATAACAGGGCTACACTGATAACTCGAGCTTGGTTCCCAAGTTTCTAAACCATACCAAACCATCTTTGGTATAGTGTCACCATAATATTTGAACTGAAGAAGTGTGATCATAATCATTAGGATATTTTAGCGATCCGCAGTAGATGTCCTAAAAGCCCCCCAGCCTTCAGATGGGAGCTAAACAGTGCACTTGCACTTCAGATGCGTTTTAAGGCTATGGATGCGAAAGTGATCTTGTCAATTCCAAAAGTATAGGTCAGTTGTATGCTGCTTTACGATATATTAACAGCAAGGGTTACATTAAATAGGCGCAATATTTTTTTCTGATGCATTTGGCAATATTCAATTAATACACACAAAACATATGAACAAAAGCATTCACTGTGGATTTTGATAGATGTAGGCCCTTCATATATAGGCTATGCGCGCAACACTTCGTTCAATTTATCGAATCAGTTATTGTTTTGCTCAAACAGTGAGCAACACCTGTCAAACTCAGACATTTACCTCAAAACACAGGGATGTCGATTCGCAGAGGACTAGTATTATCAGAGGACCTTGGAGTTAGCCAAAAAACTGTTGGTTATTCTGGCTGTAATTGTTACTCTCCTGTCATGTACAAATTACTGACAAGGCAGATTCGGACGGGACTAAAATTACAGATGTGGTGTTTTGTGCTTGTGCACATAATTACATTACCTGACCACCCCAGTAAAACTAATCCCGTCTGAATAGGGCTTAAGGCAAGGGCTGTTTCCTCGTCTCTGCTGCTGCTGCCTCCGCCGCATTGTTCTCAATCAAAACATGCTGGTTAATTTTGCTATTATGCACATAGCAACATAGGGAATGATGCCAATTCTACGGGGCACTGAAGATTATGTTTCAGAACCGCAGACAGCGACCATATTCAACGCGGGAGAAAGCGCATTTGTTATCAAATAATATTAGAGTTATTAGTGTTGCATGGTTATTTTTACATATAACCATATACAATTTCAGTATCACATGTCTTAGAGTGATGGACTGTGCCATCCCCGTGGCCTCCGCAATGGATTAGTCCACTGAGACTGAAAAAAAATAAATGGAGAATGCTCGACTAAAAAAATCTAGGTCGACCAACAGTCGACTAAATGGGGTCAGCCCTACAGCAGGGTCAGACAGCCAGGGAAGACCGGTCTACGGCGCTCAGGTGAATTTTGCAGTAGGCCTATATAAACAATATCGGTAAAACGTTACCTTAAGTGAACATTAATTAGTAAGTAACTAAATAGTAATACATGTATTTAACATAGTAGTTACATGTAATTACTATGTAAGTGCTATGTAATTACACTGTAATAAGGGTTTAGCGATATAGGTTATTACACAAGTGGAACAAGGTTATGTAATTACAAATCAGCTTGTCAGAGGTTGTTCCACGTGTAATTACTCATGATTTATGTATATGTAATTACAAGATGTCTTGTTCCAAATTTAACTAACATGTTCTGTTATTACACTTTTGCAGTCTCCTGTGTAGCACCATATTAACAATGCATCCTATTATGTAACCTTGTTACATGCAACTACATAAGTCACTACCACCTAAATAAGCTCGGCTAGGACTCAGTCAGCTGTTGTAACACTGCACACCCTATCATTAACTACAGCTTCAGTTATCTTATTTCCATATTATTTGTCTTAACGGATGTACTGAATTAAATGTAAGATCAATGTATTTACAATGGATATGCATGTAGCTATAGTGTACCTACCTAGGAGCAAGCAACTTAATGTAAAGACATAATGGTATAACCTTTGTCAATACTATGTACCTGCCTTTGAAAAGGGATTTAATGGTTTATTTATCTGGCTTCAAAGGTGTAATGTAAGTGAAATATTGTTCCAAATAATATAATGTATAATGTTAATGTAGGTACTCATGAGCCAGCAGCTTCAAGTAAAGTGAAACACAGTAGGGTAATCCTTTTAATTACAATCATTGGGAAAATACACTTCAATGTAGAATAACTGTTGTTACAGCACCTCATCCATATATTTATATATTCTTATTCCATTCCTTTACTTAGATTTGTGTGATTTAGATATTTATTGCTTGCTAGATATTGCTGCACTGTCGGAACTAGAAGCACAAGCATTTCGCTACACTTGCAATAACATCTGCTAACCATGTGTATGTGACCAATGCATTTTATTTAATTTGATAAGGAGACTGAAAAGATTTGGCATGGGTCCCCAGATCCTGAAAAAGTTATACGGCTGCACCATCGAGAGCATCCTGACCGGTTGCATCACCGCCTGGTATGGCAACTGCTCGGCATCTGACCGTAAGGCGCTACAGAGGGTAGTGTGTACGGCCCAGTACATCACTGGGGCCAAGCTTCCTGCCATCCAGGACCTCTATACCAGGCGGTGACAGAGGAAAGACCAAAAAATTGTTAAAGACTCCAGTCACCCAAGTCATAGACTGTTCTCTCTATTACCGCACGGAAAGCAGTACCGGAGTGCCAAGTCTAGGACCAAAAGGCTCCTTAACAGCTTCTACCCCCAAGCCATAAGACTGCTGAACAATTAATGAAATGGCCACCCGGACTATTTACATTGACACTCCCCCCAATTTGTTTTTACACTGCTGCTACCTGTTGTCTATTATCTATGCTTAGTCACTTTACCCCTACCTACATGTACAAATGACCTCGACTAACCTGTACCCCCGCACATTGACTCGGTACCGGTACCCCCTGTATAGAGCCTCGTTATTGTTATTTTATTGTGTTACTTTTTATTTATTTTTACTTTCGTTTATTTGGTAAATATTTTCGGAACTTTCTTGAACTGCATTGTTGGTTAGGGGCTTGTAAGTAAGCATTTTACGGTAAGGTTTACCTGTTGTATTCGGCGCATGTGACAAATAAAGTTTGATTTGATTTTGTTAAGTGTAATTACAATGTACTTTCAATGCAATTACGTATTTCACAGGGTATATCACAATTTCAGTTATTACAATGTCATTATAAAGAAAAGTTTTTTAATTGCAATGTTTCTACACAGGAAAAAGCAACTTAATGTAAAGTGAAACACGTGAATTACTCATGTAATTATTATGTAGTTACTATGTTACAATGATGGCAGACACGGACTCCCAATACAGTAATTGTAGTTGTGATCAATGCGAATCCATCTCAATCTAGGAAAAATGTTGTTACAGCACCTTTTGAGTAATTACTATGTACTTTCAATATTATTAAATATTTTGCAGGGTATGTCAAAAGTTTAGTTATTACAATGTCGTTATACAGAAAAGTATTGTAAATACAATGTTTCTACGCAGGAACAAGCAACTTAATGTAAAGTGAAACGCATTTTATTCACTCGTTATTAATATGTAGATACTATGTTACAACGTATTTTTGATTGTAGTAGGTGAAGTTTGGTAATACACTTTCTTGAGAGTTGGTGCATAGCCTGTTGATCGGACAGTGATATGTTTGGAAGAAATGGAATCCAGAGTCTCCCGTTTCATGTGATATCAAAAAGAGTTATGTGGAGTGACCCAAAAAACACTGATGGCAACAAAACATGCTTATAACCCTGTCAAAAGAATGAAACACATTCATTTGCTGTAGGATCGTAGTTCCAAAGACGACATATTGGTTGATATAAATGAAAAGTTCAGATTCTGTTGTTTTCAGCAAAATAGAGCTTGCATGGGTTGCGTGCATTTAAATGGCCGGTATTGACCGCTATTTAAATTGACGTGGCAAGGTACACGGCACTGGGTACTCCGGGCTCCATTTCCTCTAGGGGTTGCATGCTAAGAGTGAAAATCTTACAGCTGATATACTAATCATCCGTCTTTGAAGAGTTGAGAGAGTACTACTTTCTTATTTTCTTTAACCAACCAGTACATCCACTCATTAAAATGGAGATGCTTCTTTAAAAAATGTTGGGTCCGATTGCCCCTTAGCCTCCAGACCTGCCCCTTTATTGTCTGCCACGCTCTTTCAATGTGTTGTGTGTGACATCCTGTGTGACCTGTTTGTGTGGTTGACTGTCTGGTGATTGTAACCTAGCGTACTCAGAGACCTGACATACGCTCTCCAGCACTCACTCAGAATGGTGGAACCTCTTCGCACATGTCGTCTGATGATAGGGTTTAAAGTTTCCTGTGAACGGTTTTCCACCTGTAGTGTCGAGATAACGATGCTGAGATGCTGTGATGACAAGAAATCTGCTGACACTGTCCTTGATTATAATAGTTTTATTACATCAAAGATTTCAGCGTCAATTTACAGACTCCTGCAGACATCTGGAGAACAACTGACCCAATCTCTAATATGTTGTTTCCTCCCCGTCCTTTGTTTCAACCATGGTATTTATAATCTGTAACATGATATGGGTGGTTTCCCCTACAGACCAATCCCAGGACGCCACATAACAGACTTCCTCTGTTTTAGGGTGCCCCTATAGTAATGCTTTCCAGATGCTTCCGCAAGCTGAGTCAACTTCCTCTAACACACCATTTGCAAACGTCAGCAAAGTCATAAATTGTTTAGACACTACATATTTCCGCCCTTCGAGACTAATTAAGTCTCGAAAACAAAAAGAATAGGATTATGACAAATAACAATTTCTCTTATTGAGTAACTTTAGCAATAAACCAAAATGTATGGAGAGTAAACACATTTTTCTATGGAGTGTAAATACATTTCTATGAAATATGAACAAATCTTTATGGAGTGTGAGAGCGAAAAACCTGTCTGGCAGCTTTCTTTCCAAATATCCATCAATCAATCAAGACAGTAAAATTCTCTCACGGCCCCTCTGCCCCAGGCAACCACCTAAGTACTCCAGATCAATTCATAAATCTTTATCAATGCATTTTAAACTACAATGCAATTGAATACACATGAAAGCCTCAGAAAACAAAATACAATCAAAAAATGTCCACATTCAGGCTGGTCGACCCATCGGACCCTCCTGTGGATTTTCTCTGTCCCTGCCTAGACCCAATATCCCTAAGCATCCACGAAATAAACAAAAACATCTGAGATCCCCACATGTACCCAACAACAGAAAATATCATTCTTCACAAATTAATACAGAAAGAATATGACACAAATTATGTATTACACATGCACATCTGTCTATATATCATTGCAGACACTGGAATGTAGTCCACTACACTGCATCTCCTCAGCAGTTTCGATTTTCAATGCAGCGCGATGATGGAATCTGAACATTTCCACACCTTCCTTGTTCCACTTCCTCCAGTCCATTCATATTGTCCATGTTTGAGTATTTGAATCCCCTCTACACATTCCCCCATATGCTTCTGGAAGAAAAGAAAAGACCAACCAGTATCTTTTGCAAAACAACACATGCAAATTAAACATCAATATCAACAATAATATAAAAATGATATATAAAATGAATCACATTCCATTTCCACCCTTTGATTCATAACAAAATACTAAATATCACACTCTTATCGTTTCATTTGTAAAACCCAGCAAAGTATAGGTAATATTATCAATGTGATCTGCCAAAAATTTTACACCATACCATGGAAAAAGTCCAAGTCCCCACTTCGCTCCTAGACTTATCCTCCAATGGTAGGCTTCCAGACTATGACATTTCTCCATTTCCCTTTTCACCCTATTTCCAGACCTAGAATCAGATTTATCTCTGTCCGGTGCTTCCCCTCTTTGAATGGTAAAAAACTCATATGGAAGCTTCAACGTCGACATGTAACAACATCCATAGGGCAAGAATACAGTGGGGGAAAAAAGTATTTAGTCAGCCACCAATTGTGCACGTTCTCCCACTTAAAAAGATGAGAGAGGCCTGTAATTTTCATAATAGGTACACATCAACTATGACAACAAAATGAGAAAAGAAAATCCAGAAAATCACATTGTAGGATTTTTAATGAATTTATTTGCAAATTATGGTGGAAAATAAGTATTTGGTCAATAACAAAAGTTTCTCAATACTTTGTTATATACCCTTTGTTGACAATGACACAGGTCAAACGTTTTCTGTAAGTCTTCACAAGGTTTTCACACACTGTTGCTGGTATTTTGGCCCATTCCTCCATGCAGATCTCCTCTAGAGCAGTGATGTTTTGGGGCTGTCGCTGGGCAACACGGACTTTCAACTCCCTCCAAAGATTTTCTATGGGGTTGAGATCTGGAGACTGGCTAGGCCACTCCAGGACCTTGAAATGCTTCTTACGAAGCCACTCCTTCGTTGCCCGGCGGTGTGTTTGGGATCATTGTCATGCTGAAGGACCCAGCCACGTTTCATCTTCAATGCCCTTGCTGATGGAAGGAGGTTTTCACTCAAAATCTCACGATACATGGCCCCATTCATTCTTTCCTTTACACGGATCAGTCGTCCTGGTCCCTTTGCAGAAAAACAGCCCCAAAGCATGATGTTTCCACCCCCATGCTTCACAGTAGGTATGGTGTTCTTTGGATGCAACTCAGCATTCTTTGTCCTCCAAACACGACGAGTTGAGTTTTTACCAAAAAGTTCTATTTTGGTTTCATCTGACCATATGACATTCTCCCAATCCTCTTCTGTATCATCCAAATGCACTCTAGCAAACTTCAGATGGGCCTGGACATGTACTGGCTTAAGCAGGGGGACACGTCTGGCACTGCAGGATTTGAGTCCCTGGCGGCGTAGTGTGTTACTGATGGTAGGCTTTGTTACTTTGGTCCCAGCTCTCTGCAGGTCATTCACTAGGCCCCCGTGTGGTTCTGGGATTTTTGCTCACCGTTCTTGTGATCATTTTGACCCCACGGGGTGAGATCTTGCGTGGAGCCCCAGATCGAGGGAGATTATCAGTGGTCTTGTATGTCTTCCATTTCCTAATAATTGCTCCCACAGTTGATTTCTTCAAACCAAGCTGCTTACCTATTGCAGATTCAGTCTTCCCAGCCTGGTACAGGTCTACAATTTTTTTTCTGGTGTCCTTTGACAGCTCTTTGGTCTTGGCCATAGTGGAGTTTGGAGTGTGACTGTTTGAGGTTGTGGACAGGTGTATTTTATACTGATAACAAGTTCAAACAGGTGCCATTAATACAGGTAACGAGTGGAGGACAGATGAGCCTCTTAAAGAAGAAGTTACAGGTCTGTGAGAGCCAGAAATCTTGCTTGTTTGTAGGTGACCAAATACTTATTTTCCACCATCATTTGCAAATAAATTCATAAAAAATCCTACAATGTGATTTTCTGGATTTTTTTCCCTCAATTTATCTGTCATAGTTGACGTGTACCTATGATGAAAATTACAGGCCTCTCTCATCTTTTTAAGTGGGAGAACTTGCACAATTGGTGGCTGACTAAATACTTTTTTCCCCCACTGTATATATATTCTTTATCACCACAAACCCCACCAAATATCTCTAAAATTCCCAATAGTCACATTGCCAGGCAAAAGCTGATCTTTCACCATCAAAGTCCTGCTCTTCTTACTAAATGGAACATAAAAAGTTACATTATATTTCTCATTACTAACCTTACGTTCATGCTTACCCAAAGTCATCATATAATCATCACAATCTGATATTCATACATACCCTTTCCATCATATGTTTTATTTTAACAAAAACAGCTCTTAGCCCTCACGGGTTTCACCTCCAATGCTTCAGGAATCGCTGTTAACTGATTTTCCTTCCCCATCTAACAAATTCACATAGGGTAATTCATTTAACCAAGAACACTTAAACCTAGGCCTAAACAAATGCTTCCACGACATCATTATATCTGTTAATGATTGTTGCTGATACAACAGCCATGATAAAGCATAAGATTGACACGTACTTGATAGAGGTTGAGCCACCGTCTCTAAGATTGAACCCCATGTGCCTGGTGCTGGAATTCTCAACAGACATGGACCCTCAAGATTCCTCTCTGATCTTACAGAATGAGTTAACTGCTGGAACCATAGATTCCTACCTGCCCCTCCGTCTTTAATTTTCAAAACAGAAGAATCAAATCCATATGCCTTCCATTTAGTTTCTCTCTTCCCTAACGAGCGGTATTGATCAGATATACAGTGGGGGAAAAAAGTATTTAGTCAGCCACTAATTGTGCAAGTTCTCCCACTTAAAAAGATGAGAGAGGCCTGTAATTTTCATTATAGGTACACGTCAACTATGACAGACAAATTGAGGAAAAAAAATCCAGAAAATCACATTGTAGGGTTTTTAATGAATTTATTTGCAAATTATGGTGGAAAATAAGTATTTGGTCACCTACAAACAAGCAAGATTTCTGGCTCTCACAGACCTGTAACTTCTTCTTTAAGAGGCTCCTCTGTCCTCCACTCGTTACCTGTATTAATGGCACCTGTTTGAACTTGTTATCAGTATAAAAGACACCTGTCCACAACCTCAAACAGTTACACTCCAAACTCCACTATGGCCAAGACCAAAGAGCTGTCAAAGGACACCAGAAACAAAATTGTAGACCTGCACCAGGCTGGGAAGACTGAATCTGCAATAGGTAAGCAGCTTGGTTTGAAGAAATCAACTGTGGGAGCAATTATTAGGAAATGGAAGACATACAAGACCACTGATAATCTCCCTCGATCTGGGCCTCCACGCAAGATCTCACCCCGTGGGGTCAAAATGATCACAAGAACGGTGAGCAAAAATCCCAGAACCACACGGGGGACCTAGTGAATGACCTGCAGAGAGCTGGGACCAAAGTAACAAAGCCTACCATCAGTAACACACTACGCCGCCAGGGACTCAAATCCTGCAGTGCGAGACGTGTCCCCCTGCTTAAGCCAGTACATGTCCAGGCCCGTCTGAAGTTTGCTAGAGTACATTTGGATGATCCAGAAGAGGATTGGGAGAATGTCATATGGTCAGATGAAACCAAAATAGAACTTTTTGGTAAAAACTCAACTCGGTCGTGTTTGGAGGACAAAGAATGCTGAGTTGCATCCAAAGAACACCATACCTACTGTGAAGCATGGGGGTGGAAACATCATGCTTTGGGGCTGTTTTTCTGCAAAGGGACCAGGACGACTGATCCGTGTAAAGGAAAGAATGAATGGGGCCATGTATCGTGAGATTTTGAGTGAAAACCTCCTTCCATCAGCAAGGGCATTGAAGATGAAACGTGGCTGGGTCTTTCAGCATGACAATGATCCCAAACACACCGCCCGGGCAACGAAGGAGTGGCTTCGTAAGAAGCATTTCAAGGTCCTGGAGTGGCCTAGCCAGTCTCCAGATCTGAATGCCATAGAACATCTTTGGAGGGAGTTGAAAGTCTGTGTTGCCCAGCGACAGCCCAAAAACATCAATGCTCTAGAGGAGATCTGCATGGAGGAATGGGCCAAAATACCAGCAACAGTGTGTGAAAACCTTGTGAAGACTTACAGAAAACGTTTGACCTGTGTCATTGCCAACAAAGGGTATATAACAAAGTATTGAGAAACTTTTGTTATTGACCAAATACTTATTTTCCACCATAATTTGCAAATAAATTCATTAAAAATCCTACAATGTGATTTTCAGGATTTTTTTTCTCATTTTGTCTGTCATAGTTGACGTGTACCTATGATGAAAATTACAGGCCTCTCTCATCTTTTTAAGTGGGAGAACATGCACAATTGGTGGCTGACTAAATACTTTTTTCCCCCACTGTATCTTCTTGTCTTCCATCAAAATTAAAGAACTCATCCTTTACCTCCAGGATAGTATTCTTCACTATTTCAGATGAATCTACATCATTCTCTACTACCATCTGCTCTCCTATTTCAACACTATCCTTACTACCATTCACAGCACTCTCCATCCGTATCATAAACTTCTTAGACACTCTTACTACATCCTTTAGTTTCAGAAAAGTTGTTGTTGGTGTCTGTGTCACCTTTCCTAAATGTGTTATTGCCGTCGTAACATTAATCTCTTTCAAAGTTACTGTTAAAATAGTTGCTTTAGTTGATGTATTAACACTCTTAATTATTTCCAGTGGCAAAGTGACATATATCCTCTGTGTATTATTTACTGTTGGAGTGGCTACTGTAATATACTTCTCCTGAACTCCTTTGGTGACTGTGGAAGCTTCAACAGACTTTAAATCTTCCATCATAAGCTTCACCTTACGAGTTACCTAGCCTTTTAACCAATAATTCTCAACCGGAACAAATTTTAACGCTGGCTCTAAATAAGTACACATATATTCTCCCTGATCTTCCCCTGTAACATTACACAAAATAAGTGAGCAATCACTCATAACCCTCTTCCACTTCATATCGTTATACAAAATATACTTCCTTTGACTAGATGAAACAGCTTCTACTTCTGGTCCTGATAACAACACTTCTTCTCCATAATTATCACTCCACATGGGAGGAATGTCACCTCCCCCACTCCTTCTCTCACATCTACAAGGAAGATGAGCTGTACCACCCATCCTAACCCTAATGACAGTCATTTCTTCTAAAATTGGTGTTGGAGCGATTGTCTAAGGCTCCATTGTAATCAAATGTGATACATTTATAGCTTTAATAACTGTCAATGTTGAAAGAGTTGAATTGCTTCTCACTGTTGTTGTATTAGGCTGAAGTGTTGATGTCATTGTTGTTGATTCATCTATTTTCCCTACAGCTTTGAGCTCTTTACTTGTATTTCCATCTATCACCACTAGTCTCACTACATTAACTCTCAGTTCCAACTTTAATCCCTCACTTTCAACCTGTGGATCATAAAAAATACATTTATAATCACCTTGATCCTCCTGCTGGGAATTGTACACATAGAGACTGCAATCACCCTCAATCTTCAGTATTCTCTTATCATTCAGCAACGCATACTTTCTCAATGCAACTGCTCCTAACAGATCTAAACTCCTGCCATATCTATCTTCCCACTGAACTCTAAATTTCCCTTAACCACTATTCTCTCTCGTGCACTGGCATGGAAGCTGAGCTGGCTGTCCTAGAGTTACTTCAACCCTAGTTTTCGTCAACTTTTTTAGTCTGACTTTTCCCCCTAACTTTTTCAAAAACCATTTCACTGATTTATCCACAAATTCCTTTCCCACTAATTTGAGGATATTCGATCGGGAAGTCCCCACCTGCTTATGACTTCTTTACACAAGAACTTGGCAAACGATTGAGCATCTTTTAGCTTAGTTGGACATCTTATGCACCTCTTGGTGTAGGAATGTAACCAAGAATAACAGTCAAACACCTGCGAACATTATTTTTCAGACAGATTGTGCACCTGCCTATGACATAGTCAACCTGTTCAAGCAAATATGGTTCCCAAAAACCATACTCCTTTGTGATCTTTCTCCTAACCTCCCCCCTTGCAACATTAGCTAACCCATAGCTTACTAAATCATCAGACCTAATAGGTCTAGAGGCGCTACTATCAACCCCTCATGGTTTCTCCAAAGACAACAAACATTCTTGAACTTGTTGCAACATCTCCTCTTTCATAGGGTCTGAATCCATCTTCACACTGCAAATAGATTCATGTGTCATCCGTACAGCTTATGGCTCTCCTTGTCCTTGAGCCAAAATCATTATTTTGAGAAATCGCTGATCTTCACTCCTCCAAATCCCCCAAATTCTCTTTCATCAGTACGAAAACAGCTTTCTCTGCTTCTGTCATCATTTCTCCTATTTGCTTCTGCTCATAGCCTTCAGAAACCAACAGGGTCACATGTGGCACACTCTTCTCAATATCAAATTCTTTATCCAGATAATCGTCTGTGTTTATCTTCATAGCTGCTCCTTGTGGTCCTAAAATTATTCAACATGAGCTGAGTTGAACTTTCTTTGGTTGATGACTCAA
Source organism: Coregonus clupeaformis (assembly GCF_020615455.1). NCBI lineage: Eukaryota > Metazoa > Chordata > Actinopteri > Salmoniformes > Salmonidae > Coregonus > Coregonus clupeaformis. Next base: position 11,675,728 of record NC_059211.1, on the reverse strand, counting down.
CCATTCCTCTGAGTTCGATTGGGCAGCATTCTTGAAATACTTGAGCTGAGTTGAAATGGATATACCCGAAGCCTCGCATCTGGCATATTTGTCACAATACATTTCTCCCATATTTTAGCCTGCTTCAAAAAATCTTCACTGAGATTTCCAATCCAGAATACTGTAGAAGAATCTATCTCTGTCATCATCAACAATTGGTAAACCTTTTCCTTTGGCACTTCTACCAGACAGCCGTCTGGTGTACATTTTATTGTACAGTTCAATTTACACAATGCATCTCTTCCCAACAATGCAATAGGTGTATGTTCTGATACCAGTATGGGTATTGTAATTTTCAGATTTTCATAGCAGAGCTCAATTGGTTCCGTAAGAGGAATCAACTGTTTCACTCCCTCAAATCCCTGTCCTAATTAGTTGATTTGACATAGTGAGATGTGTAACATCTTCAGGCCCAACACAGATAAAAGCAGCTCCGCTATCCACCATCACTTCCAATGGTCGGTTGTTTATTTTCACCTCAATTGTTGGATCTTTTTCTGGTCCTGATGCTACCAGCTGACACCCCCCTTTCGGATCTTCTTGGCACCCCTAGAATCCTTGCTCCTAGCCCCTATAAGGGTTCACCTGTCCTCCAGATGATCTTGACTTGCCCCTGTATCTTCCTCTGAATTTCCCTCTGGTGTTTCCTCCTGGCCCATTACACTCACAGCAAAGTGACCAACCTGTCCACAATTATAACACACTTCTGAAGATTGCTGGAAGTATGGCTTAAATCTTCCTCCTCTTCCTCTTCCTAAGTCTTCTCGTCCTCTTCCTCTCCAATTCTGTGTCTGTCCAAAGACTGGCTGCGGATATGAAACAACTGGTACCGCTATTGGTGGCTGGTACACTTGCGGTTGGAACTGGTCCGGTTGAAGCTGTGGCAGTGATTGTTGATTTGGTGCACACTGATTCTACATAACCAAAGCTTGTTTCTTCTCCTTCTTATTCTCCACCAGTTGTATTTAATTGAGTTTTCTGAGAGTTTCTTGGTCCTGTTCTTTCTGGTTGTGTTCCTTTTTCCTGTACAGATCCACTTGATGGGCTATATGATCTATATCTCTTTCTATTTCTTCTGTGCTAGTCATTGTAGAATAAAATCCTCTTGAACATGAAGCACCTTTAATCTCCAAATCGTCATCGCTTTCTCCATCTTCATTTTCATCAGAGATCGAATCTCTTGTATCTTTCATCTCCCAACTTCCATCACCCCTTCTTTCCTCTCTGGCCAACCTCCATCTGATCACAGGGTCATATCCACCCATGATCTCTTCTGAATCACTCTGATCATCATCATCATCATCTTCAAGTTCCATCCTCCTGAACCTCACTCCACCCTTAGTTTCCAGACATCTCGTTTTCTTCTTACTTTTGGAGTTTTGGATTCATCTTTATGGTCGTTTCTGCTTTCCTCTCTCTATTATACAAGCACTTTCATTATGTTGATGACGTCTGGGTTAAGAGTCCCTTCCACTGGCCATGGTTGTTCAATGTCAGGCCAACGTTTATTCCATTTTCCAGATAACCTTGCAATACCATTAACTAGAGGATTACTATTTTCTACTACATCAACAGGAGTAATTACTTTCATAGTTTTTATGTCCTTTTTCCCCATTGTAACAACTCTTCTATATTCCTTTATTGTGAATTATTTTATTATTATTATTATTTTAAACCAATTAATTTTTAAACCCAAAATACTTTAGAATATGTAGCTTATGTTTCCCTCCTTTTTTTCCTTCCCCAAATTAATTAATTTATTAATTTATTAATCAAGATATCTATTTATTTTAATTAATTAATTAATTAATTAATTAATGTATTTATTTATTTATTTATTTATTTTTTTATTTTTATTTTATTTTACCAAATTATTGATTAGTGGCAATCTTACCACATCCGATCAGGAAAAGTAAAGGAAAGTAGTCAACTTCAGAGCAATCCAAAAAAGAAAGACCTGTAATCCAGCAACACTACAGGACTCACAAACCAATTACTTAATAAGCACCCAATTACCTTCATTTTACAGAATAATGTCAGTGCTGGATTTCCAACACAACTCTAATCAAACCAACTCATGCACAAAAAACTCCAATATGCAATTCTTAATTACATCAATTGATCAGTCTGTTGCCAAGTCCCTGTCAAATTGTCACAACATGAAATATGCTAGGCACACACAATATCCTCTATGGGAAGGTAAGTTTTGTGAACAGAACAGTACTAGCCTTGATTGGACTGGATCTGTTGCAGCACACACTGTCGCGTGACGCACTCGTCAGCACCTTCTCTCTCTCTGTGTCTCCTCCTTCTCGTCTCTCATATCACAGAAGAACAAAGGAACAGACAAGAATTTAGTATTTTATGCACTCACTGGGTTATTTCAACCATGCAATACCCTTTTAGTCATACCTATGTTCACACTCGCGCTAAGAAATAAGCAAACAGCTTAACTCAGGAATATTATAAATAGCTCAATAACATTTATTTTAATTTTAATTTACATTTTTTAATTTTTTTAATCCGTCAACATATCTCTCATTTATAAATTCAATAGATCTCAATCAAATAGTTTCATCGTTAAGCAACAGCCGATTTAACAAACAGAATACTTTATTTGTGGGTAAGTCTCCCCCTCCTTCTCTGTCTGCTCTGTGTCTGCGTCTCCCTGCAGCTCAGTGCAGGCAGGGGAGTTGCATATTTGCTCTACGTAACTCTAAACTCATAAAATCCCACACATGCGTAGTTCATTCACCAATGTGATTTCAGAGTGAGAAGAGCTCCCAAGCAGCTCTCTCCAAGCTAAACAACAAAGTAGAAAGACCAGCTGTCCCTCCGTTATTTCCCCCAACACAGACAAACAGTAACACTTAACAGAACTCACAAACCAACACAAAACATAGAACAAAAATCCTACTTCGAAGTTACTTATCTTTACTTATCCTAATCTGCAGATTTATAATTATTTTCTTATCCATTACAAATAATCTCTATACACTCTTAAAATCCTCCCTGTAGGCTCCTAGTCTTTTAACAGTTATTAAACGTTCTCTTTTTATAGAGACTGATAAGATTTTAACCTTAACTAACATATTTCCTTACAAAAAACTAAAACCCCTGTTGTCATAGCCTTAGTCGACACACAGCAGAGACCTCCCCTTTTTTTTCCACACACGCACAGGCTCTCTTCCTCTCTCACACACACACAATTGAAGTCATTCACGTTTGACCTGTGTCATTGCCAACAAAGGGTATATAACAAAGTATTGAGAAACTTTTGTTATTGACCAAATACTTATTTTCCACCATAATTTGCAAATAAATTCATTAAAAATCTTACAATGTGATTTTCTGGATTTTTTTTCTCATTTTGTCTGTCATAGTTGACGTGTACCTATGATGAAAATTACAGGCCTCTCTCATCTTTTTAAGTGGGAGAACTTGCACAATTGGTGGCTGACTAAATACTTTTTCCCCCTACTGTATATCAATAATTTATAAGTCCCAAAATGGATGTAGCAACTAAGGATTCTAGCTTTAAAAACTCGAAAGTGTATGATCATTAGCCTATATTGTACACTACAAAAATGTTTAGTTTAATTCCCTTTCACATTTAAATCCTGTCTAGTTTAGCCTATTTGTGCTCATTGCAGAGCAAATGGCTGCTTCAGGCCAGAGCCCTATACTACGAATTAGGTTTGAGGAGGTAACTTTAGTTAACTCTGAGTTCAACTCGGGATAACCGATACCACGAAAGTGGCTCAACTTTTAGCCACACTCTCAAAAAATTAGGGGTTCAACAAGGGTTCTTCTAAGATCCTCAAAGTTCTTCGAAGAACCTTAGGGTTCTTGGCACTGAAAATTGCTCCCAAAAGGTTCTTCCAAGAACCCCATAGGAGGTGGGGTTCATCGAGGAACCTCCTTAGTTGGTGGGTGTTTTTGCAGGAACCTAACTGCCCAACTGAAACATTTGGATTTGAATTTGAAAGGACAGAAGGTGCAGGCACTTAACTGAAAAATGTAAAGATCGCCTCAATTTAAGGTAAGGTTTGTCCCTTGTATGATCTAAATTGATATTGTTTTATGATGATCCCATCTATCTTTTCATATTTGTGCAAATCTTTCTAAAACAGAAAATGGACACAATTCAATGGATATCAATCAACAAATAGGTAAGAATATGTAGGCAATAAGAATATCTTGAAGGATAGATGTATTGGGTGCAGATGACTGAACTGCTCACTTTTGTGTCTGTGTCTGACAAGGAGGCATACAAAGGTAAGTCAATTGGTATTGGTATGTTATGTAGATCACATTTACAATCGTCCTTCCTTACCTCATTGATGAATATCCAATAGGCCTCTACCTTATGGCCAAGATATGTGTAGGAAAACCATTATGAAAACAGTATTTGTCATTCACATTCACCACAAAAACCAAGGTATGAATACTGTTGTGTGCATGTTTTGTTAATCTGTATAATTACTATATTTTGGATTCACAGACTTCACCCTCCCTACACCTCTGATGAATGTAACAGGAAACCTGTTTCTATCACCATGCACTGCAAAATCATTCTGGCTATGGATACGGAGAAATCAACACATTAACATCAACACGTCAGAAGATATATCCATTGGACTTCGGAAGTTCTGCTGGGAGTTTACCTCATATTATATATTTGTTATTCTGCTTTTGCCAATAAAATCATAATAAACACAGAGAACTAAAATATTATGTTTTTGTTGTTATTGTTATGTGTATTATCATTATTCATAATAATAACAGGGGAGGGGGGGGGTAGTTAAAAAAATTAACCCCAAAAGGTTCTTCAAAAGGTTATTTGAGTATCCATTAAAAGGGATTCTTTGAAGAACCCTTTTCGAAGAATTTATAGGGGTTCCCCCATAGTTTCAATTTGAAGAACCCCTAAAGGATACTCCAGGAATCTTTTACATTTTAGTGATTTAGCAGATGCTCTTATCCAGAGCGACTTACATTATTTTGTTTGAAGTTTTCATACTGGCCCCCCGTGGGAATCGAACCCACAACCCTGGCGTTGCAAACGCCATGCTCTACCAACTGAGCTACATCCCTGCCGGCCATTCCCTCCCCTACCCTGGACGACGCTGGGCCAATTGTGCGCCGCCCCATGGGTCTCCCGGTCGCGGCCGGCTACGACACTCTTTTTAGAGTGCAGATACATTTCTGTGGCAAGGAATCCTTCAGAACTAACCTGCTCCGAGGCAGGCTAAATCAGGGCTAACTCCATTTATCCTGAATAAAGTGTCTGAGCTACAAGTTGAGGACCAATGAAATCAGATAACCTCCCTCTAGCAAAGATTGTTTCATTGTCCCCTTCATTTGAGGAAGACGACTGATTAAATAATTATAAAAACTATAAAAACCTACTAATGACAGCATTTGCTTTCCAAACTGTATGTGATTGTATTTAGATGACAGCCGCAACCAACCATAGACATAGGCTATAATCCATAGATGTTAGTTCCAATTCACGTCAAGAATGGCAGCCATTGTTAGTGTAACCATGAGTTTAACAGTCAAATTGCCAGGGTTAGAGGTTCCAAAACACTTTTATGGATTATTATCTATGGCCACAATGCAACAAGCTGTTCCACAGATAGAAGAAGGCACGATAGGAGTAGGAAAAAGGTGTTTGTGCATTGATAAGCACACCAAAGACGGCACTAACGATAAGTAATAAAATGAAGACGACACTTCTAAAAGCCTATTTCACACCATAGCCTGCTGAATTTGTAAGATAACTTTTCTTTCATTTTGATTTCAGGACAAATGAAAATGTGGCACTGACTCACCCATGGATTGATTTGTCAGCATTAAGAGTTGGGCGTTCCGCTAGCCATGTGCGACATGCACGTGCAGTTACAACCCACTGGGCAAAAACTGGTTAAATCAACATTGCTTCCACGTAATTTCATCCCCAAAAAACAACATGATGACATTGAATAAATGTGGAAAACTGATTGGATTTGCAAAAAGTAATCAACATAAGGGCATTTCATATTTTTTTTCTATGAAATCCAATCCCAGCTAACAACAAACGTTCCCACAACTTTAGAGAACATTCCTTACGAGTCTCATTAGGTCATTAACTCTTGTTTTCATAGGAATGTTCCCGTGACGTGCAAGGAATGTATCCAAGAGACCATTCCCTTAATGTCAAATAGAACTTACCCAGAATGTGGTTACCATGTTGTCAGAACTTAAATAATTAATGTTCTAGATATGTTTCATGGGAACGTTGCAAGAATATTTATGTGTCCAAAGACAAAATTCATTACACATCACGTCTTGTTACTGTTGCAGAGCCAATCAAGGCCTTGATTTGTGAACCACTCATCCATTCATAGTTCTTTGTCTGTTGGCAATGTTAGGCACACTCACACACACAATGCTTTTAATATAGTGTTTTCAACTTACATATTTGATTTTATTGACTTATTTCAGAAATCAAAGGGCTTTCTGTATAGTTGTCTAATGTTGGTGGGGTATATAAACCTATTTTAATGATACTCCTGAATCACTATGATCAATAAAATATTTTCCTGAGAGTACTTTGAAGACCACTGAGATTTACTTCAAAGTGCATTCACCCTATTGCTTATACCTATCAAGTTGTTTCAGATCTACACAAGTGCTTAGGAAGGAAGGTTTAAGGTTTCTTCTGGACAGGGCCTAACTATACTGGCCCAAAAAGCACATGCCCTAGAGATATCCCTTATTGGGACAATGGTTAGGGTGTTTGTTATTGTTGCTGGTGGCCTGGGTTTGAGACCTGCTAAGGGAGTCACCCTAATCTCACATTCTTAACAATATTTGTTAATGTCATTATTCAGACATTTTGAATATTTATGTGGAAATTTCGTTAGAACACGTTGTTTATTGTCATGTGTATAGACTTCTCCTCTTTCACCATTTCTGGAACTTTGGCTACCAGCTTTGTGCCTTTGTGCACAACCTCCAGATGCTTTTTCAGGTTTGATGTGGTGTTTATGGACGAATAAATCAATGCTGCCATTGCAGAGTTTGCGGTTGACTAAAATGTTGTTCTCTTTCTCCTTGATTAACTCAAAATAATGGGAACATTTCCACAAGTGGGGTAACAACACAGCTGATAGCTTATTGGAAATGGGTTAGCCTACAGCATGAATGCCGTTAGCATGGACAAGGCTTTAAAATATATACATAACACACCGGTAGAGATATGCTTCTGAAAGTAATATACAGCGTACGGGTTACTTGAAAAAGTAACTAATAATAATATTACAATATTTGAATAACTCGTTATATTATGCCGTTACTCATAAAAGTAATAATTACCCCCCCAACAATAGTCCCAAGAGATTGTTGCAATTTGTCTATTTTTCCACATTAAAACTTGGAGATGGAACTGTGTTGTGTATTGTTTTGGTATTACTGGCATCACCATTGCTTAAATGGCAAATGTGAGAAAGTAGAGACATGCTACTGTAAATATACACATTTTTGATATTCTGAGAATATGGCAACCATGTTCTGGGTATGTTTCCATCAGAAGCAACACTACCACCTGGGCCATGTTTCGGTAACAAATTAGGAATGTTACTGATAGAAATGCAATGACGAGAGCTGATGTGACTCCTTATCAGGGCCTCTTGTTTGTTATACATGGTACTGTATATGTGGTGTGGATTTCAAAAAGACAATAGAGAGTTCTCTTTGAGATGCTCAGCTATCTAGAATTCTACCGATTCCCATCTTTCAATAACCACGTTTCCGTCCACAGTTTTTATGCGAGTTAAGTCATACCGTATAAAAACAAAATCACGACAGCTGTGATGGAAACGGGAAGTTTCAGTAAAAAAATTTAAATGGTGACAGATAATTTGTTAGTTCGACATTGGTGGGATGTTTTTGTGTCAGTGAATTTAATTGTGCAAGAAATAGCGGTGGAAACGCCTTCATGTACAAATATTGATATTATAAACGTGGAGTCACGTGATGATATGGTGTGTGGTCCTCCTACTACGACTCGGGAAACCATGCAGTTTATATTAAACACGTTTTGATGAACTTCACAGGGTGGTGAAAGTGCATGCTGATCTTGATGCTCCTTTCCAATAAATATCAAGGGTCTTATTCTGGTGACATGATAATCCATGCTTGACTGCCATTTGACAAAAAGAAATATTCTCGCTCTTATTCATAATAATCTGATCATGTAGACTAGCCTACCCGCACAGTGTCTGCGAGCTGTTGGCTAGAGCGCACGTGCCAAGACCAGAGTAAGCACATTTGCTATTTAACGCAACAGTTTTTTGTGACAAAACTATCAGTTGAGTTGAAAATGTGATGGAAACACATTGAACTTCAGATTTTTATTCGGTACATGAAAACTTCAGCGGAAAAGTACATTTGTTGTGCACTACGTCATCACGCACTGATTTGTATCCTAACCTTCAGAAAACTGGACACATAAATGTTCTTGCAACGTCCCATAAAACGCGTCTAGAACATTAATGTATCTGCACTCTAAAAAGAATGTGTTAGCCAGCCGCGACCGGGAGACCCATGGGGCAGCGCACAATTGGCCCAGCGTCGTACAGGGTAGGGGAGGGAATGGCTGGCAGGGATTTAGCTCAGTTGGTAGAGCATGATGTTTGCAACACCAGTGTTGTGGGTTCAATTCCCACGGGGGGCCAGTATGAAAAATAAAATAAAAAATAATGTATGCACTCACTAACTGTAAGTCGCTCTGGATAAGAGCGTCTGCTAAATGACTAAAATGTAAATGTAAAAAATATAAAACGCAACATGTATAGTGTTGGTCCCATGTTTCATGAGCTGAAATAAGAGGCCAGAAATGTTCCATATGCACAAAAAGCTTATTTCTCACAAATGTTGTGCACAAATTTGTTTACATCCCGGTTAGTGAGCATTTCTCCTTTTGACAATAAAAGGCCTCTCACATGTCTCCCGAGTGGCGCAGTGGTCTAAGGCACTGCATCGCAGTGCTAGCTGTGCCACTAGAGATCCTGCTTCGAATCCAGGCTCTGTCGTAGCCGGCTGCGACCGGGGGACCCATGGGGCGGTGCGCAATTGGCCCAAGCTCATCTGTGTGCTCTTTGTCCTCACCAGGGTCTTGACCTGACTGCAGTTTGGCGTCGTAACCCACTTCAGTGGGCAAATGCTCACCTTCGATGGCCACTGGCACACTGGAGAAGTGTGCTCTTCACGGATTAATCCTGGTTTCAACTGTACCGGGCAGATTGCAGACATGGTTTGCTCACCAGTTTGCTCACCAGACATTTCACCCATTGAGCATGTTTGGGATGCTCTGGATCGACGTGTATGACAGAGTGTTCTAGTTCCCGCCAATATCCATCAACTTCACACAGCCATTGAAGAGGAGTGGAACAATATTCATCAGGCCACAATCAAGAGCCTGATCTACTCTATGTGAAGGAGATGTGTCGCGCTGCATGAGGCAAATGGTGGTCACACCAGATACTGACTGGTTTCCTGATCCACGCCCCTACTTAAAAAAAAAAGGTATCTGTGACTAACAGATGCATATCTGTATTCCCAGTCATCTGAAATCCATAGATTAGGGCCTAATGAATTTATTTCAATTGACTTATATGAACTAACACAGTAAAATCTTTGAAATTGTTGCATGTTGCGTTTATATTTTTGTTCAGTGTAGATAGAATGTTCCTCTAACTAACGGAAAAAACTGGACACAAACATTAGGGTAACATTACAAAAATGTTTGTTAGCTGGGACATGCTGACATTTTTTATTTTAATTTAACGTTATTTGACAACTCAACCAAATGTAATGTTTACCAACTCAGTGGCCTTGTGGTTAGAGTGTCCGCACTGAGACTCGAAGGTTGTGCGTTCAGTCCCTGACGGAGTCATACCAAATACTGTAAAAATGGGACCTGATGCATCTCTGCTTGGCACTCAGCATTAAGGAGATAGATTGGGGGTAAGACCCTGCAATTGACTAGTGTCCTGTCCAGGGGGTGTACTTGTACATCAAGATGCCACGCACTACAGAAACAGGAGATAGGCTCCTGCCCTATGAGCTGTTCTGGCTCGCACAAGCCAAGGGTCATGCAAGGCTGCTTACTTACAACCAAATGTAAATCCAAACTAGATGCTAAACTGCTAGAGTTAGCGCAGCAGGTTGAGCAATATCCACGGCTGAAGTGTGACCTGGAATGTGAAGTTGACTAGCTTTATAATAGCCTGAGTAGATCTGGCTTCATAGTACAGTACATCAACAGGATTCAAGCCTAATTAATATTGCACTGTGATGAACTTTTTGAATGTTTCCATGGTGGAAGAGGTGGAACCTTATATAAATCATTGGGTGCAGGGACGGTTGAATGATTTGGAATGATTTTTTGAAAGGGGGTGCGGGATATCCTATGTGTGCACAAATTGTATTTATGGGCATAATAATTTAACTGTAAAAATGTATTATCTTTTAATTTGGCATGAACACAACCAGGCATGATGTTTTTATCTGATTGTCAAACAAATCACTTCAAAATGTAGGCTACCTGTTTATGTTCGATCCACGCTATAATGATTCCAGCATCATCGATTGTCATTAGGCACACTTGTAGTCTGAATTGATTGATGCGTCCACTGCTGTCCACGTGCGTCCCGGTCCAGGCCATTCATCTCTGCCAAGTCAGGCTACTTTCACCCCTATTTTAGATATTCTACTGCATATAATTTCCGACATTTGGTAGGCTATTTGTTAGCCAACTTGTCTATAATTAGAAAGGCCTACATGCGGCTTCTCTTCTGTCATTACTTGTTGTCCTAGAAGACAAAAAAAGCAGTGCTCACCAGAACAATATGATAGAATGAATGCATCAATAATAAGCCTAATCTAGTTGACATCGGTAAAGTTTTCTCTTCCATTTCTGTTCGCAGAGCGAGGACATAGAGGGACCGGGGAGAAAATGTAATAGCCGAACTCTAAAACAGCGGAAAGAATGTCCCTTGCAAAATGTCCAAATTACATCAGTTTGACTGGTTTCAAGGAAATGAAAAGCTGTGAAAATGATCCAACATGAATCTGATTAGATTTCAGTTTGAAATAGCCTACTGTCAGCACGTTTGCACAGTTTGCACAATAGCCTAAGACAGCACGTTTGCACAGTCCCTAACCATGCATTCACATCCTCTCAAGATGCTGAAATAAATAAATATTACAGATTTCTCCTCCTATTCCCGAGACAAAATTAACATTTGTGGTATCATTTTACTGCAAGAAATACTATTACATTAGGCTACATGTGAGAGTTATAGGCTTACAGTCAATGTCCATATTTCAGTTACTACAGTAGGCTAAAATGTCAGTGTCCAGATATATTTTTTTGTTCAGAGCAGCAGCACCCCTACTTCCGCTGTCTCTGATTGGGTGGAACTGCAGTAACAGCTGTCAAAACACAGCGCCTTCTTCAACAGGAATGACATGTATTCTACCTTGTGTGTATGACCATTTTTTGGGCTTTCCTCTGACAAATTAATTAAAGCAAAGACTCCGGTCACCAAGTCATAGAATATTCTCTCTGCTACCGCACGGTAAGCGGTACCGGAGCGCCAAGTCTAGTCAAAAGGCTCCTTAACAGCTTCTACCCCCAAGCCATAAGACTGCTGAACAATTAATCAAATGGCCACCCGGACTATTTACATTGACCCCCCTGCCCCCCCTATATTTGTTTTTACACTGTTGCTACCTGCTGTCTATTATCTATGCATATTCACTTTACCCCTACCTACATGTACAAATTACCTCGACTAACATGTACGCCCGCACATTGACTCGGTACCGGTACCCCCTGTATATAGCCTCGTTGTTGTTATTTTTTTGTGTAACTTTTTATTTCTTTTTACTTTAGTTTATTTGGTAAATATTTTCTTAACTCTATTTCTTGAACTGCATTGTTGGTTAAGGGCTTGTAAGTAAGCATTTCACGGTAATGTCTAAACCTGTTGTATTCGGCGCATGTGACAAATACAATTTGATTTGATTTGATTTGAATTAAGTGAATTAGGGTGCACAACAGCTCTTTTGAATGTTTGGTAGTTTGAACCAGACATTTATTTATTTTTTTACCTGGCATGCTTCATTCCGTAGTACACCTCTGGATTGCAGTGCAGTGCAATTGTCGTTTATCTGCATTGGTTTGAATTTCGGCCGAGGCTGTTCTAGAAAGATGGATCAATGACTTAGCCAGCTAACTGTCCAAAATTGCTGGAAATAACAAAATAACAAAACAATTATAAGGTACAATTGACTCGAAAACAACAACCAATATACAAATGTAGCTTTCTTAATCAACCAGAAAATATATAAAAAAAGGGAAACTGTAATTGTTTTTGGGAAAACAGCTAACTTCCTGCATTTCAACACATTTTGCCATTGGGGCAAAGATAAAAATTTGCAGTTTTAAAGTAACTGTCCAGTAAAAATCTAACTTATAAAAGAACATATCTGTTTACTCATAGCCAAATAATTTCATTGACTCATCCTATACTCGTATTTGTGGCCAAAGCATAAAAAAGGCCCACACCATTGTGTTGTTGGGTTACGCCCACACAAAGCTGCTTTTTAACATACGTAATTAAAAACATTTGGATGGAAAACAATTTAACTCATATTGTAGTTAATTACAGCTCATATTTCATAGAAATCTGGAAACAGTGGACAGTTGCTTTAAAGGTTGACTTTGGGCAAAAACACAAATATAACATCTTTAAACTGTATAACTGATCAATGCATCATCATACCAGCTCATTTAATGCTTTAAAGAAAGGGATGGATAAAATATTTGGCTACAGAAGTACCATTTCTTACCGAACTCTACAGCTTCCATCCAAAAACAAATCCTGTGAAATGACATCAACACACACTTGTTACAGGAGGGGGTCGCAGTTCCGGAGCGACCCACTAGGTGTTAATCCCGACAACCTTAGGCACCTCCTTACTCACAGTCTGGACTAATCATCATCCTATTGGTGTCACCTGTGTCTACCAGTTCACCTGTGTATTTATGCCCTCGCTTCCCTGTGTTCCCTTGCGCAGTTTTCTCTGCTAGTTTCTCAATGCTCAGCAGTACTAATCACTGTCTGATCAGAGAAGTATGTAAAGGTACTCGAGAAGTGTTCTCCCTGTTTCTTTATTATTTCAGTCGTAGTTACTATTTCGTATTTTGGCTGTCAGCCTGTTTTTGGAGACTTATTTGCTCCACCTTTCTTTTATCGTGTTAAGTCCGTTGTTTTGTATCTTGGCTTCGGGACCACCAGTAAATATCATTTTTTCACCATCTCTGCCTACTGCCTACTGTCTATCCTGCACCGCACCTGGGTCACACCTCACACCAACCCTTTCAGAAAACTGAGCCAATATGGAGGCAGCACAGTATCGGAGCGCATTGGCAACGCAGGGAGCTATGCTGAACCATCATGACCGAAGCCTGCAGCAGATCACAGAGAATCTCCGCCAGCTGACGATCGCGGTGCAGAGCCCGGTGGACACCCGACCAGCCCCGGCAGCCGGCGGAGCGGAAGCCACAGCAGTGGCGTCTCCAGTCTCACCTGCAACTTCGTGGGAACCCCGCCTACCACCTCCGGAGAGGTATGACGGACGTCCAGAGGGCTGCAGGGAATTCCTCACCCAGTGTTCCCTGGTATTCAGCCTACAACCCTCCTCCTTCCTGATGGAGCAGGGCAGGGTGGCCTACATCATCACTCTCTTGACGGGTCGGGCCCTTTCCTAGGCTACCGCAGAGTGGGAGAGCCAAACTCCGGTGTGCTCCGACTCCTACCAATTCGCCCGGGAGCTACGCAAGGTGTTCGACAGCTCTCGGGTGGTGTCGGGGCACGAGGGCGGGAGGCGGCCTGTCGGCAGGGTGACCGTTCGGTGGCAGACTACTCCGTGGAGTTCCGGACCCGGGCTCGAGAAGCAGGATGGGAGGAGACCGCCCTGGTCGTCCTTTACGCGCAGGGGCAATCGGAGGGGATGAAGGACGAACTCTCCATCAGGGAGCTGTCTGAGCGACTGGACGGCCTCGTCAAACTCTGGGTGCGGGTAGACAATTGGCGTCGGGAGAGGGCGCACGAAAGAGGGATGACGCGTAGGCGCGCCTCCGCGTCCCCCTATCAGCCCGGAAGCTTTCCGTCGATTCAGGGAGGAGACACCTCAGGAGGAGTCTATGCAGCTGGGTGCGGCTCGCTTGTCCAGGATGGAGAGGCAGAGGCGTCTGTGCCAAGGATGTTGCCTGTACTGCGGCCAGGCAGGTCACAACTGCGACTCATGCCCAGAGAAGCCGGGAAATGTATCGGGAGGGGTGCTAGTGAGCCGGAACCGAAACCCCAGACTTTTCTCCCCGTCAGGGTTCAGTGGGCCCGCCTGCGTGTCCGGGTGGCAGGGGGCTATGGGAGGATATCCAATTTTTCATTGTGGACTCTCCAGAGTGTCCCCTTGTCCTCGGGCACCCATGGCTGGTCGCCCACAAATCCCGGAGAGACTTGTCCACGGGGCGGTATATCCTTCACCGCACCTGGGTCACACCTCACACCAACCCTTACAACACTTGAGGATTTATTGGCTAGCTACAAGTGGCTAGCTTAGATAACGAACTAGCTACGTCGGTCACTGTGCGCATGAACAGAATGACACATCAATGAACCACCAGGAGGAGTTGGACCGTTTTTCGTGCCCAAAGTTGACTGTTAAAGTTAATTTCCTGCAATTCTACCCATTCTGCCATTGCTTATGACATTTTCAAATGCTTGTAAATTAGTATAATTTTTTGGGTAAGAAATCCCCCATGGGATTTTCGCCTTTGTCTGGCTAACTTAATTTGTATTTGTATTTATCAGGCGTCAGCTACTCTTCCTGGTTTCCAAACACTTTAAAGCACTTATATCACACAGAACACATAATAATATAATATAATAATAATCCTGCTTTCTGTAATACCCCACAGACCAGGAATCAAATAACTGTGATCACAATGCAAAAACACTTTACTCTGTTGAGCTAAAATCTAGGACCACTCTAAATAGGTCAGGAACCAGACTGGGAGACTAAGAAGGAACGAAAATGAATTATTTAGGCTATATTATTTCAATTATTTCAAGGCTATAGCCAACAAAGAAATACATTGTGAACTATTTGCGAGTGCGACACAATAATCTGGTAGGGCCATACAGCGTTCAGCACGTAAACAACATTTTGTTGTATTAAATCATTATAGTCTATAAGTTGCGTATATAGGCTGTGACATACTTAGAATTTTTTAAAAAATTACAGAAAAATGACTTATTAGTGCCTTTGAATTCATTTTTAGAATTCATTTTTAGAAACACGAGTTTGGTCAGTCTGTGGCTTCAGGCTCATGCGATGGTGCCTGGAGAGCCGGCCAGCAGCTGAGAATATCCTCTCCACACTTGCAACTGGGGATGCTAAACACCCTTTTGGCCCCTCTTGCCAGGCTGGGCAGAGATGCAGGCTGGGCAGAGATGCAGAGTTGTTTTGTTTATTTTTAAAGGTTTTTAGGCAAAATAACCTAATCAAAACGGAAAGCTCCTTGAACGTGGAAATATGCCAGGCCTATTGGGCTAATATCAATTATGGCCTATTGTATAGATAATAGAACAAAATTGAATTAAACTTTTAAGAGATCTGATTTTTTGTTTATAAATACTTTGCTACAATGACACACTTAGTTATCTACCCACCTTGTTCCTTTATTTTAGCATGTGCACGTAGTAAGTTCACCATCATGCTTTTAGGATACAGTATGAAAATGTATGCACTCACTAACTGTAAGTCGCTCTGGATAAGAGCGTCTGCTAAATGACTAAAATGTAATGTAAATGTGTCTTTTCAGATTCCACAATGATTCTTTAGTTGTAGACACTACATCACTGCACTCCCTCGCTTGCTCTTGGTCCTCATCTTTGTAAGTCGCATTGATTTAGCACTTGTGTGTGTTATCAGTTTCTTTAAGAAAATATTTAGCAAACTGCATGACAGTAGCTAAAGCAAGGGGTTTAGACTACAAACGCATGCTGGGCCGGGCATGCCTTGAGCTTGTGAAGTGAGTGCTACTGGAGCAAAATTGGAGCAGGCCGACACTCCAGCCTTTGGGAATCTCGTTCCACGCTCTAGTCAAATTGTGCACGCTCTGCTCCTCACTCCGCTCACATACTCTGCCCTGGAGTTAAAGAGGTCCATCTTATTTTCTAGCGGAGTCTGTTACGGATCACTTTGTGATGTCTGACAGTCACTGTTTTAAAAGGGGAGATGAGGGGAGAGGGGGCGTTGTTGAGGCATGTCATGTATGAGATGGAAGAGACAGGTTCATATAAATGAGCATGCTTGAGATGAACTCAACCAGATTTTAATCATCAGATGTTTTAATCATCCAAATATCTGTATAAGAGACATGAGATGAGGCTATTGGGGAGCAGGCTGGAGGAAAGATAAGATATCCTTAGCGGGTGATACATACATCAAAAAAAAAATCTAACCTTAATCTGTCACAGGAAATGACTCTGAAACAACTGACATGACTCTTTTACCACGTGTTCAGACTAAAAGTCTGTTGTATTGTGGAAACGATTGCATCCCTTAGTGGTCTTTGTTAATCATGTGTTCGTAAAAGTCATCCTCTCTATCTTTTATGCTCTTTCCGTTAACCTCTTTGTAGTAAGATGAAAAATCTGAACCATTTTCACTTGCAAGTTTTAGCTGAGCGTATGCTTTACACCAGTAAAGGGCACAAAGAATGAGAACAGAAATGAAGAAGTAAATCCATGAATAACTAATGAGAGGATGCTGCCAATAACTGTATGTTTTCCATATAGAATCCCATAAATGAATCAGAAGATGCAGGCAATTAAACACTACTTAAATACACAACCTCCAACTACATGGCTTTTTATTGGTAATGTTTTTTAAATTCCCCTCGTACTCGATCATGAGGTTGTAGGGCGGCCCCCGAAGTGACTCCTATCAACTGTATTCAAGAGGATTTATTGTCTTCTCTGGAATTCAGCATTCTCTGTGTTGCTCTCCAACCCCCATTCTGTCTCAACTCTGTTAAGCAGAGGTTATGTTTCACTATATTGGATCACTCCAATATATTGGTATCACTGCGCGGCAGAGGGATACATCCGAGGTGAGGATTTACAGATTTACTCCCGTGTACACCTGTGTCACAGCTGGGGTACGCCCCTATATATAGATCCCATGGCCACAACACACATTCTCTTTCATTTTCTCGGTGGACGTTTGAATGGTTTGACGTACACATTTTCTGAAGTTCGCTTGGTAAGTGACTGTTAAGTGTAATATCTTGCATGGAAGTATACTCACTGGCTGTTTGCAGCCTGGAGCAGCTGGCCACCTGGCCAGCCCCTCCTCTTGAGTGCTCCACTCGCTGCGCGCGATTGATCTGTCTCTTCTGCCCGTGGTTTGTCGTACTTGTGTTTCGTTAGCGTTACACTACGACTCCGTGTGCATCCATTAGTATGGTGGCGCTTGCTGCGCAAACTGTAATTTACCTTACACAATTTGCCGACTGGCTTGTTCTATGTGTGTGTTGTGAATTGCTTTAACATGCTGCTAATTACCCTGCAGGCTTTTTTCTTGTTCTTTCCCCTACAGTGTAAGAGTATCGTGGTGGGCTTTCCACAACGTTGAGACACACAAATTCAACACACAGAGTGTGGAAGTACTGACGTCATGAGAGTGCGCAGCTGAATATTGTATGCTGGAAAACACTCGGTTTGTTATTTTATTAAATACCAATACAGAACTTTTTTTTGCGTGGATTCCACGGCGCGGTTAGCTTTTAACAGCTAGGACCGCTATTTCCTGTCCCGGAATCCCGCTTAAGAGACAGGTTGAAGCCTGCTTGACAGAGACGCTAAGCTGCTAGCCATCAAGCTAACAAAGTTGGTACCAGATGAGTTTTGCAACGGAGCCCTCTTTGTCTGGAGAACTAAATGAACGGTTCCAGCGCTCTAGGAGCTGTATCTATTACGCTTTGTTCGGGACAAACCGGATCACTCTGAGTTCAAATGCGGCAATTGTTTACTTGCCAAGGATTATAGGCTTGAGGTGGCTATAACTGGGGAAAACACAGAGTGGAATGTTTACATTTTCTACGCCGGTGGCTGTACGGCGTTCGCGCTTGTTGGATGCATCTCCGCCTTGTCGTTTGTCGTTATCCGACTGGCTGGTGTTGCCTAGAGCTCCCCCATCTGATAGCGCCGTCGAAGGAACACAGCATGAGGAGAAAGGCAATCAACGATGGTCACATGTCACGAGCCATGGAAGCCGAAGACAGCGACCTCCCGCAAAGCAGTCTACACTCCCAGCGAGAGGCCCGGAGTTGATGCAAACAACAAATAGTTTTGCCGTCCTGGAGCCTGATCTTCCTGCACCTTCGTTGCTGGGGGTGCCTGTGTCTGCGGCCGCAGTGCCTACTACTACGATTTCGAAGTCGACGTCGGCAACCTTCCGACCCTGCTCTGGATCGAGCGGGGCTTCTCCATCTGTCGGAGGCCTTCATCCTGTGAAACGTGGGAGTGGGCGGATTTCCTCGTCCTTCACACCAGCCGTGATTTTGGGCAGCTCCATGGTAAGAAATGTGACCATTCCTGGTGCAAAAACAATGTTCTATCCCGGACCTCGAGGAAATTACATTACTAAGCTGCTCCTGAATGTCAAATAAAATAAAATAAAATGTATTGGTAACATACACATGGTTAGCAGATGTTATTGTGAGTGTAGCGAAATGCTTGTGCTTCTAGTTCATACAGTGCAGCAATATATAGCAAGTAATATCTAACAGTTCTACAACAAAAACCTAATACACACAAATCTAAGTAAACGAATGGAATAAGAATATATAAATATATGGATGAGCAATGTCATTATCATTATCAGAGTGGCATAGTCTAAGATGCAATAGATAGTATATAGTACAGTACTTACATATGAGATGAGTAATGCAAGATATTTAAACATTATTAAAGTGGCTAGTGTTCCATTTCTTAAAGTGGCCAATTATTTCTAGTCTATATCTATAGGCAGCAGCCTCTAATGTGCTAGTGATGGCTGTTTAACAGCCTGATGGCCTTGAGATAGAAGCTGTTTTACAGTCTCTCGGTCCCAGCTTTGATGCACCTGTACTGACCTCGCCTTCTGGATGATAGCAGGGTGAACAGGTGGTGGCTCGGGTGGTTGATGTCCTTGATTATCTTTTTGGCCTTCCTGTGACATCTGGTGCTGTAGGTGTCCTGGAGGGCAGGTAGTTTGCCCCCGGTGATGCGTTGTGCAGACCGCACCACTCTCTGGAGAGCCCTGCGGTTGTCGGCTGTACAGTTGCCGTACAAGGCGGTGATACAGCCCGACAGGATGCTCTCAATTGTGCATCTGTAAAAGCTTGTGAGGGTTTTAGGTGACAGGCCACATTTCTTCAGCCTCCTGAGGTTGAAGAGACGCTGTTGCGCCTTCTTCACCACACTGTCTGTGTGGGTGGACCATTTCAGTTTGTCAGTGATATGTACGCTGAGGAACTTAAAACTTTCCACCTTCTCCACTGCTGTCCCGTCGATGTGGATAGGGGGTACTCCCTCTGCTGTTTTCTGAAGTCCGCGATCATCTCCTTTGTTTTTTTGACGTTGAGTGAGAGGTTATTTTCCTGACACCACACTTTCATTGTTGGTAATCAAGCCTACTACTGTTGTGTCGTCTGCAAACTTGATGATTGAGTTGGAGGTGTGCATGGCTACAAAGTCATTGGTGAACAGGGAGTACAGGAGGGGGCTGAGCACACACCCTTGTGGGGCCCCAGTGTTGAGGATCAGTGAAGTGGAGATGTTGTTTCCTACCTTCACCACCTGGGGGTGGCCCGTCAGGAAGTCCAGGACCCAATTGCACAGAGCGGGGTTGAGACCCAGGGCCTCAAGCTTGATGATGAGCTTGGAGGGTACTATGGTGTTGAATGCTGAGCTATAGTCAATGAACAGCATTCTTACATAGGTAATCCTCTTGTCCAGATGGGATAGGGCAGTGTGCAGTGTGATGGTGATTGCATCGTCTGTGGACCTATTGGGGCGCTATGCAAATTGTAGTGGGTCTAGGGTGACAGTTAAGGTGGAGGTGATATGGTCCTTGACTAGTCTCTCAAAGCACTTCTTGATGACAGAAGTGAGTGCTACGGGGCGATAGTCATTTAGTTCAGTTACCTTTGCATTCTTGGGTACAGGAACAATGGTGGCCATCTTAAAGCATGTGGGGACGGCACACTGGGACAGGGAGAGATTGAATATGTCCGTAAACACACCAGCCAGCTGGTCTGCGCATGCTCTGAGGACGCGGCTAGGAATGCCATCTGGGCCGGCAGCCTTTCGAGGGTTAACACGTTCAAATGTCCTACTCACGTCGGCCACGGAAAAGGAGAGCCGACAGTCCTTGGTAGCTGGCCGCGTCGGTGGCACTGTATTATCCTCAAAGTGGGCAAAGAACTTGTTTAGCTTGTCTGGCAGCAAGACGTCAGTGTCCGCGACGTGGCTGGTTTTCCTATTTTAGTCCGTGATTGTCTGTAAACCCTGACACATACGTCTTGTGTCTGAGCCGTTGAATTGCGACTCCACTTGTCTCGATATTGAGGTTTTGCCTGTTTGATTGCCTTGCGGAGGGAACGAACACTCTGTTTGTATGCTGCCATATTGTCACGAATTCAGCTGAGGCTACCCCTCCTCCTTGCTCGGGCAGGTTTCGGCGTTCGTCGTCACCGGCTTACTAGCCACTACCGCTCCATTTATCATCACTCCATTTGTCTTGTCTTGTCTTGTCTTGTCAATCACACACACCTGGTACTCATTCCCTCATTAGTCTGTGTATAAGTGTTCCCTCTGCCCCCTTGTCCTTTGTGAGTGATTGTTCGTTGTGAGAGTGAGTAGCTCGGTTGAGCTACTCTTTACTTGTATGCAGCCAAGGTTGATTTTCCTTTGTGCTAGTTTCGTTCTGTCGCTATATACGCTACATTATTGTACACTGAATAAACTCTTGATTTATCTGACTGTCATTCACACCTCATCACAGAATCATTTACCAGCTACGGAGTCAGTGGGAGAAGAGCGCACACCTGGAATCGTGGCAAGGGTCCAGGAGCATTCCACGATGCTGGCCTGCTTGGGGGAAGCGATGGATCGGGTTCTTCAGGTCGTCCAACGCCTGGAGAGAAGAGGAACCGATCTGTCGAGACCAGCTGGCCAACCG
Organism: Coregonus clupeaformis; assembly: GCF_020615455.1. Lineage (NCBI taxonomy): Eukaryota > Metazoa > Chordata > Actinopteri > Salmoniformes > Salmonidae > Coregonus > Coregonus clupeaformis. The sequence continues at coordinate 11,654,335 of NC_059211.1, read as the reverse complement.
GATCCAGCCACCTACATCACAGCACCTGGAGGGATCCAGATATCCCGACCTTGGGTGTTCGATGGGACGCCGGCTCTATGTCAGGGATTCCTTCTCCAACTGGAGCTGTAATGCTCCTGTGTCAGGCCGGCGCCATCAGATCGAGAGCAGGTGTCCGTCCTCATTTCCTGCCTCTCGGGGAAAGCCCTGGAGTGGGACAACGCAGTTTGGGGAGAAGGAGGAGCCGCATTGGAGGACTACAGGGAGTTCGCACGCCTATTTTGGGCAGTTTTCGATCACCCGGGTGAGCAGCTGGTCCACTTGAGGCAGGGGATGAGGACAGTACAGGAGTTCGCGCTGGAGTTCCGGATCCTGGCAGCAGGGTCCGGGTGGAACGAGCGGGCCCTGATCAACCAGTTCCGGTGCCATCTACAGGAGGACGTCCGACGGGAGCTAGCCTGCCGTGACACCGGTTTGTCTTTTACCGAACTGGTGGACATGGCCATTAATCTGGATAACCTGCTGGCAACCAGAGGACGTCCTGGAGGAGGCCTGCCCGTTCCTGTCCCGACCGACGCGGATCCAGAGCTCATGGAGCTGGGTGGTGGGGGACAGTGCCAGTGCATATCGGATGGCACTAAGGGACATTCCACCACACGTTGTCGTCAGCGCTCTTTTGGGTCAGGAGGCGGCCGGCAGGGCACTCTCGCATCACCCCAGGTATTGAGCACCCACTCTTGTTCAGAGCCCTCTGCTGAGCACTGTACTATACCCATATACTTCCCTGATCACATGAGAGTTCCCCAGTGTAAAGCGCTAGTCGATTCAGGCGCAGCTGGGAACTTTATGGACAAAACTTTCGCACGCCGCCAGGGCATTTCATTAGTTCCCCTATCCGTTCCACGCCCCATCAGAGCACTTGATAGTCGACCATTAGGGTCCGGGTTGATAAAGGAAGTCACGGTACCAGTCACCATGATCATACAGGAGACGCATTGTGAGCAGGTCACTTTTTCCATAATTGAGTCTCCTGCTTTCCCTGTGGTGTTAGGTATTCCATGGCTAGCACTCCACAACCCCACTTTCTCATGGCCACAGAGGGTTCTCACGGGGTGGTCACGAGAGTGTCAGGGTTGGTGTATGGGTATTTCCGTTGGTGCAACCACGGTGGAAAGTCCAGATTGTGCCTCCACCGTGCGCATTCCCCCCGAATACCATGATCTGGCACAAGTCTTCTCTAAAAATGAAGCGACTAAATTACCACCCCATCGGGTGGGGGATTGCGCAATAAACCTTCAGGTAGACGCTGTACCTCCCAGGAGTCATGTGTATCCCCTATCGCAGGCGGAGACGGAGGCTATGGAGACATACGTCACCGAGTCCCTGCGCCAGGGGTACATACGTCCCTCCACTTCACCCGCCTCCTCTAGTTTATTTTTTGTGAAGAAGAAAGACGGCAGTCTGCGCCCATGCATTGACTATCTACCACTGAACAAGGAGACGATTAGATTTAGTTATCCTCTCCCCCTCATTCCGTCAGTGGTTGAGTCATTGCATGGAGCGAACTTCTTCACTAAATTAAATCTCAGGAGTGCGGTGCGTATCCGAGAGGGAGATGAGTGGAAGACAGCATTCAGCACATCCACGGGGCATTATGATAACCTGGTGATGCCCTATGGTTTGATGACTGCTCCCTCAGTCTTCCAGTCCTTTGTGAATGAGGTGTTTCGCGACATGCTTGGTCGCGTTGTAGTGGTCTACATCGACGACATCTTGGTGTATTCCGCTACGCACGCCGAGCATGTGTCCCTGGTTTGCAAAGTACTGGCCCGACTGTTGGAATATGACATTTATGCTAAGGCAGAAAAGTGTACGTTTTTCCAGCAGTCCGTCTCCTTCCTAGGATACCGCATTTCTACCACTGGTGTGGAGATGGAGGGCGACCGCATTGCAGCCGTGCATAATTGGCCGACTCCAACCACGGTAAAGGAGGTGCAGCGCTTCCTTGGCTTCGCCAACTATTATCGGAGGTTTATCCGGGGCTTTGGCAAGGTTGCAGCTCCCATTACATCTCTGTTGAAGGGTGGGCTGTCCCGGCTCCGCTGGTCTGCTGAGGCTGACAGGGTCTTCAGTAACCTGAGGGAACTGTTCACCTTGGCCCCGGTACCTGCCCACCCCAATCCATCACTACCGTTCATAGTGGAGGTGGATGCGTCCGAGGTTGGGATGGGAGCAGTCCTGTCTCAACGCTCGGGCACGCCACCCAAGCTCCGCCCCTGTGCGTTCTTCTCAAAGAAGCTCAGCCCGGTGGAGCAGAACTACGGCATTGGTGTTCGGGAGCTGTGGGCTGTTGTCCGAGCTCTGACAGTGTGGAGACATTGGCTCGAGGGGGTGAAACACCCATTCCTCGTCTGGACGGACCACCGTAACCTGGAGTACATCCGGGCAGCGAGGAGGCTGAAACCTCGCCAGGCCAGGTGGGCCCTATTCTTCACCCGGTTTGATTTCACACTGTCATACATTCCGGGTACGAAGAATGTGAAGGCAGACGCACTGTCCCGGCTGTATGATACAGAGGAGAGGCCCAGAGACAATACCCCCATAATGCCAGACTCCTGCATTGTGGCACCGGTAGTATGGGCGATGGACGCGAATATAGCGCGGGCATTACGCACAGATCCATCTCCACCGCAGTGTCCAGCTGGGCTGCAGTACGTGCCTGCGCTTATCCGTGATCATCTGATCTACTGGGCACACACGTCATCCTCCTCTGGTCACCCAGGTATCGGTCGTACAGTGCGCTGCCTGACCGAAAGATACCGGTGGCCTACCTTGGCTAAGGACGTGAGGGTGTATGTTTCCTCCTGCTCAGTGTGCGCCCAGAGTAAGGCACCTAGGCACTTCCCAGCGGGTAAGTTAAAACCTTTACCAGTTCCACAACGACCATGGTCTCATTTGAGTGTAGATTTTTTAACTGAACTGCCTCTATCTAAAGGGAACACCACCATCCTGGTCGTTGTGGACCGCTTTTCAAAGGCCTGCCGCCTCCTTCCTTTGCCCGGTCTTCCCACGGCTCTGCAAACTGCGGAGGCCCTGTTTACACACGTCTTCTGGCACTACGGGGTACCAGAGGATATAGTGTCTGACCGAGGTCCCCAGTTCACGTCAAAAGTCTGGAAGGCGTTCATGGAACGTCTGGGAGTCTCGGTCAGCCTGACTTCTGGGTTCCACCCTGAGAGTAATGGGCAGGTGGAATGGGTTAATCAGGATGTGGGTAGGTTCCTGAGGTCCTATTGCTAGGACCGGCCGGGGGAGTGGACGGTGTTCCTGCCATGGGCAGAATATGCCCAGAACTCTCTCAGCCACTCCTCTACGAACCTAACGCCATTTCAGTGTGTTTTAGGTTATCAACCGGTTCTGGCACCGTGGCACCAGAGCCAGACCAAAGCTCCTGCGGTGGATGACTGGTTTCGGCGCGCAGAGGAGACGTGGAACGCTACCCATGTTCACCTCCAACGCGGCGTGCATTGTCAGAAGGCCAACGCTGACCGTCACTGCAGTGATGCCCCCGTCTTTGCACCGGGGGATCGGGTCTGGGTCTTGACCCGGAATCTTCCCCTCCGCCTGCCCTGCCGAGGCGCCGGGTGGGGGGCCTTCAGTACCTCATGGAGTGGGAAGGGTATGGTCCGGAGGAACGATGCTGGGTCCTGGTGAGGGATATCCTCGATCCCTCTCTGCTGAGGGACTTCCATCGTCACCATCCGACTCACCCTGCTCCGCGTCCTCCTGGCCATCCCCGAGGCCGGTGTCGGCGCGCTGCTGGAGCTGCGCGTCAAGGGGGGGGGCAGGTTTCGGCATTCGTCGTCACCGGCTTACTAGCCACTACCGCTCCATTTATCATCACTCCATTTGTCTTGTCTTGTCTTGTCTTCTCAATCACACACACCTGGTACTAATTCCCTCATTAGTCTGTGTATAAGTGTTCCCTCTGCCCCATTGTCCTTTGTGAGTGATTGTTCGTTGTGAGAGTGAGTAGCTTGGTTGAGCTACTCTTTACTTGTATGCAGCCAACGTTGATTTTCCCTTGTTCTAGTTTCGTTCTGTCGCTATATGCACTACATTATTGTACACTGAATCAACTCTTGATTTCTGTGTTTTACCTCCTGTGCTTGACTCCTTCATTCACACCTCATCACACATATCCCCTGTCACCTTGCCATGGTTAAATGCGGTGGTTCTTGGTTTCAGTTTTTCACGAATGCTGCCATCTATCCACGGTTTCTGGTTAGGGTAGGTTTTAATAGTAACAGTTGGTACGACATCTCCTATACACTTCCTTATAAACCCACTCACCGAATCAGCGTATACGTCTATATTATTCTCAGAGGCTACCCGGAACATATCCCAGTCCACTTGATCAAAAAAATCTTGAATCGTGGATTCCGATTGGTCAGACCAGCATTGAATAGTCCTAAGTACGGGTGCTTCCTGTTTGAGTTTCTGCCTATAGGAAGGGAGGAGCAAAATGTAGTCTTGGTCAGATTTGCCGAAAGGAGGGCGGGGGAGGGCCTTGTATGCATAGCGGAAATGAGTGTAACAATGGTCCAGTGTTTTTTCCAGCGCGAGTGCTACAGTCAATATGCTAATAGAATTTAAGTAGCCTTTTTTTTGCGGCTTTTGACATTATCGATCATAGTCTGCTTCTGGAAAAGCTTATGTGTTATGGCTTTACTCCACCTACTATATTGTGGATACAGAGTTACCTGTCTAACAGAACACAGAGATTGTTCTTTAATGGAAGCCTCTCCAACATCATCCAGGTAGAATCAGGAAATCCCCAGGGCAGCAATCTAGGCCCATTACTAAATATTGTAATAAATCATGTAGAAATAGAGCAAGTTGAGGTGACTAAACTGCTTGGAGTAACCCTGGATTGTAAACTGTCATGGTCAAAACCTATTGATACAACAGTATCTAAGATGGGGAGAAGTACGTCCATAAGAAAGCGCTGCTCTACCTTCTTAACAGCACTATCAACAAGGCAGGTCCTACAGGCCCTAGTTTTGTCACACCTGGACTACTGTTCAGTCGTGTGGTCAGGTGCCACAAAAAAGGACTTAGGAAAATTGTAATTGGCTCAGAACAGGGCAGCACGGCTGGCCCTTGGATGTACAAAATCTCTCCTGGTTCAAAGTGGAGGAGAGATTGACTTCATCACTACTTGTGTTTATGAGAGGTGTTAACATGTTGGGTTCACCGAGCTGTCTGTTTGAGCTACTGGCGCACAGCTCGGTCACCCATGCATACCCCAGAAGACATGCCACAAGAGGTCTCTTCCCAGTCACCAAGTCCAGAGTGAACAGACTATGGGAGTTGCACAGTACTACATAGAGCCATGACTACATGGAACTCTATTCCATATCAAGTAACTGATGCAAGTAGTAAAATTAGATTTAAAAAACAGATTAAAAAACACCTTATGGAACACCGGGGACTGTGAAGCAACACAAACATGGGCGCAGACACATGCATACACACATACGATAACATACACACTATACACACACGTACACATGGATTTTTGTACTGTAGATTTGTTGTAGTGGTGGAGTAGGTGCCCAAATTGTTTGAACTACCTTAATTTTGCTGGACCCCAGGTAGAGTAGCTGCTGCCTTGGCTGTGTAATGTATCCCTCCCTCACCGGGTTCCTATTCCTCCAAGCGGGTCATGACATAAGTTCTCCCAGGGCGTCGGACCCCTGCTCCGTGGCGTTGTTCGCTTGGCTGAGCTTATGGCTTCCCTTTGTGACAGGTGTGATGGTGGCATCCCCTCTGGGGATCCGCATACCTTGTGTATGCACTGCCTGGGTTTGAGCCACGTGGAGAGGGCGTTGGAATGCCCTACTGGATGCCTGTTTTGTGTGGTGTTCTCAGAACGCCTGCGCCTGGCGCGATTGGATGCCATGTGCGAGTGGGTCGGCCAGGCTCAGGCACAAGCTGGAGACAAGCTCCCTCCCTCAGAAGTGGTGCGCCAGCAAGCTGTTAGTTCCTCTACTGGGCCCAGTACCCCACCCAGGAAGCGTGGCCAGAGACACCGCAGGCAGAGCCCATCTGCTGCCAGTCCTGGACGGGGCAGGAGTCGGACCGCTGGGACCACCTTGAACGGAGGCATGCCCTGTGTCAGTAGGTTGATAGCTTTGGTGGTGATGACAGCTGTTCCCTGTTGGCCAGTGATAGGCTGTTCCTGGGGGACGCTAGCACTGTTCACCGCATTGAGCGGGGCTACCAGGCTGACAGGCCATCAGAAGCCGGCAGCGGGGCGTCTTCGCCCCCAGCGGCTCGAGAGGCTATGAGGAGCCTACTAAATCTGGTAGCCACTGCACTGGACATCAAACCGGTGGACAGTGATGACTCTCCATCTGTCTCTATCTCTGCTGAGTTCCGCGAGGACTTGCAGGAGACTTCTGACTCATAGCAGGGACTGGACCATGGAGATATGTTGCGGGTGCAGAGTCACTCGGCCTCCGGGAATACCCGACCATGGACACCATGATAGCTGCCATGGTCCTCCCGGACCAGGAGATTATAGGGCGGAACCCGCGACTGAAGCCGGGACCCCCCAGAGTCTGTGATGCGGACTTGAAAGCCACATATGGGTCCTTTGCTCTCTTGGCCTCCTTACCAACGCGGCCATACTGCTGTAGACCTACCTGCAGACTCTGTTGCCCCAGCTACAGGAGGGCACAGAAGAGCTCCTCCAGGAAGCGATGGAGGTGTCTCGCCTGTTTTCCCTGCTCCAGGTGGTTACCTCCTGGCGCCATCTCTGGCTGGCCCAATCCCTCTTCCAGAGCACATTTGCCACTCTCGTAGGGACCGGGAGACCCTGAGACGGTTCATGCCACCTCCTCAGGCCCCGGGTCCAAGGCAGATGGACCGTTGCCACCCACCTGCACCCGAACGATGGGGGGGTCACTCTCCTGCCCCATCGCCTCGTATTGAGGGACGACTGCGGGGAGGGGCACAGCGTGCAGTGAAGCAACAACCTGTCAACAGTCACCGCCATATGGACGTGCCTGGGGGACTCAGGCGCTCGGGGCGCCAGAGGAGAGGCGGGCCCCGGCAGGACCCCTGACAAACCCTTCCCCGTCCTCAAAGGGCAAAGTGGGAGGAGGGTGTGGAGTCCCCCTGGGTGTTGTCCACAATGCTCGAGGGGTACCGACTCCAATTCCAGTGCCGGCGTCCGTCCTTCAGGGGCCTTCGTGTCACCACGGTGGCCGACCCCCTGAAGAAGAAAACCCTGCAGCTGGAGATGTCCTCACTCCTGGAGAAATTAGAACGGCTAGATGGGTTCTACTCCACTTATTTTGTGGTCCCAAATAGAGACTGAGGGTTTTGACCGATTCTGGACCTCCGCAACCTCAATGGGTACTTGAAGGTACTGAGGTTCCTCATGCTGTCCCCAGCCCACGTGTTGCAGGCTGTGTCCAGGGACCAGTGGTTTGTGACGCTGGACCTGAGGGATGCGTACTTCCATGTTCCTGTTCACCCAGCTCATTGGCAGTACCTCCGATTCGCTTTCGAAGGGACGGCTTATGACTTCTTCCCTTCGGCCTCTCCTTGGCACCCCACACTTTCACAAAGTGCATGAATGCTGACCTGGCACCTCTCACAGCCAGGTCCTGTCAGACAGAGACACGCTCCTGACCCACATCGGCGGGCTGGGCATTACTGTACACGACAAGAAGGGTCATTTAACGCCCACCCAGAGGGTGGCATTCCTTGGCATGGAACTGGACTCAGTCCTCATGAGAGCACGCCTGCCCACCAGAAGGGTTCAGGCGATCTTATCTTGCCTCGACCACTTTTGGCAGGGGCGGGTGGTATCCACCCTGACCTGCCAACACCTGTTGGGCTTGCTGACGGTGGCCTCGTTGCTGATTCCCCTGGGCCTGCTCCATCTCTGGCCTCTTGAATGGTGGTTCAACTCCCACCGGCTGCACCCGAAGCGCCACCGTCACCTCAAGCTGTGGGTGACCACACAGTGCCTCAGGGCATTGTTGAGGTGGCGCTGTCATTCCTTTCTCTCAGGTGGGGTGGAGATGCTGAGGATGTGCTGCCGGGAGCTGGTCAGCACAGACACCTCCCAGATTGGCTGGGGGGGGGTGACCAAGGGCAGGTCGGCCTGAGGCTGTTGGCTACCCCGTTGGAGCGGCAGGCACATCAATACTCTAGAGCTCTGAGCTGTACTGCTGGCCCTGCGGTCTTTCCTTCCACATCTGAAGGGAAGACATGACCTGGTGAGCCCATCAGGGTGGTCTGAGGTCCCACCGTCTCCATCTCATGGCACGGGAGCTCCTTCTCTGGGCTCTGGGACGTCTAGCGTCTCTACGCGCAGTGCATGTACCTGGCATCCTGAATGTGGCAGCCCCCATTCTCATCGACAGGGCTGTAGTGGAACAGGTTGAGAGCTTCAAGTTCGTTGGTGTCCACATCACCAACGAACTATCATGGTCCAAACACACCAAGACAGTCGTGAAGAGGGCACGACAAAGCCTATTCCCCCTCAGGAGACTGAAAAGATTTGGCATGGGTCCTCAGATCCTCAAAAAATTGTACAGCTGCACCATCGAGAGCATCCTGACTGGTTGCATCACCACCTGGTATGGCAACTGCTTGGCCTCTGACCGCAAGGCACTACAGAGGGTAGTGCGTACGGCCCAGTACATCACTGGGGCCAAGCTTCCTGCCATCCAGGACCTCTATACCAGGCGGTGTCAGAGGAAGGCCCTCAAAATTGTCAAAGACTCCAGCCACCCTAGTCATAGACTGTTCTCTCTGCTACCGCACGGCAAGCGGTACCGGAGTGCCAAGTCTAGGTCCAAAAGACTTCTCAACAGCTTCTACCCCCAAGCCATAAGACTCCTGAACAGCTAATCATGGCTACCCGCACTGACCCCCCCACCCCATATTTTTACGCTGCTGCTACTACTATTATTTATGCATAGTCACTTTAACTCTACCCACATGTACATATTACTTCAACTACCTCAACTAGCCGGTGCCCCCGCACATTGACTCTGCACCAGTACCCCCCTGTATATATAGCCTCCCTACTGTTATTTTATTTTACTTCTGCTCTTTTTCTCTCAACACTTTTTTGTTGTTTTATTTTACTTTTTTATTAAAAATTAATGCACTGTTGGTTAAGGGCTGTAAGTAAGCATTTCACTGTAATGTCTGCACCTGTTGTATTCGGCGCATGTGGCCAATACAATTTGATTTGATTTGATTTGATATGCTCTTGAGGGAGGGCCCACCACCTTGGGACTGGAGCATATAACCCCAGGTGGTGCAGCACCTGTAGGACAAGTTTGGGAGAGCGCAGGTGGACCAGTTTGCCTCCCTGGGCAATGCACACTGCCCCTGTGGTACTCCATTTCGGAGCCACCAGGGCCTCTGGGCTTGGATGCTCTGGCTCACGATTGGCCAGGGCTGGAGCTTTACGCATTCCCCCCTTTTCCCCTGATCCAGGCTGTGCTGGACAGGACCAGGATGGTGGAGCATCGTCTGCTGCTGGTGGCCCCATACTGGCCAAGACGACCCTGGTTCAGCCTTCTCATGTCCCTGTTGTCTGGGACACCTTGGCAACTGCCCCTGAGACCCGACCTGCTGTCTCAGGTCGGGGGAACTCTGTGGCATCCGAGACCGCACCGCCTCAGTCTGTGGGCTTGGCCGCTGAACGGCACCAATGGTCCATGTTAAGACTACAGGAGGGCGTAATGAACACCATGCAGAGCGCAAGGGCACCGGCTACAACCGCGGCATACCAGTTGCACTGGCGGTTGTTCTGCTCTTGGTGCACTGGTATTGAGGTTGTGCCCAAGTCATGCGGGGTGCAGTATGTCTTCCAGTACCTGCAGTCTCGCTTGGATGAGGGCTTGGCAGTCTCTACACTTAGAGGGTATTTGGCCGCTATATCTGCCTGTCATGTCGGGTGGATGGACAGGCCAGTGGGGCACCATCCCTTGGTCTCCAAGTTTATGAAGGGGATTGGTCGCCTGCATCCAGCTAGGACCCAATAGCGAGCTGGGATCTGGATGTGGTCTTGGCAGCTTTGGTAAAGCCGCATTTTGAACCATTGGAGTCTCCCTCCCTGAAAATACCTCTCTATGAAGGTGGTTTTCTTGGTAGCAATTACTTCCATGAAGAGGGTGGGTGAGCTCCATGCTTTTTCGGTAAGTTCTGAGTGCTACCGGATGGACCCCGGTGGGAGGAGTATATCTCTCCGCCCCAACCCTTCATTCCTTCCGAAGGTTCTGTCAGACAGGCATGTGAACATCCCTTTTATCCTGTCTGCTTACGAACCCCCGGCAGTGGCGGGGGAGTCTGGGCCTCCCTCCGGCAGGCTGTGCTCTGTGCGGGCACTGGCTGCCTATGTGGAGCGGACACGGTCATTGAGAACAACAGACCAGCTCTTCGTCTGCTATGGTGCTATTATGACAGCATACCGCCTGGCTGGCAGGCCAGTGCTGGGATCTGTGGTGGCACATTCAACACGAGGTGTGGCTTCGTCCTGGGCTCAACTGAGAGGAGTGCCCCTCGCTGATATCTGTGCTGCGGCCAGATGGGCTTCCTCTTGCACCTCTGCTAGGTACTATCGGGTAAATGTGGCACCTCCCTCTGCGGTTGGTTCAGCAGTCCTGGGCGCCACCTCCCCTTCCGGGGACTGTGCTGGGACCCCCCTTCCACATTGACGGCCCCTGCTTCTCGGTTCCGCGCTTTGACTTCACCACTGGCTGGCCAGGTCCCTCTAGCACCGACTAAATCTGGTACGGGTATACCAATATATTGGAGTGATCCATATAGCTCACATAACCGTGGTTACATACACTACCGGTCAAAAGTTTTAGAACATTTATTAATTTAAGGGTTTTTCTTTATTTTTACATTGTAGAATAATAGTGAAGACATCAAAACTATGAAATAACACATATAGAATCATGTAGTAACCAAAAAAGTGTTAAACAAATCAAAATCTATTTTATATTTGATATTCTTCAAATAGCCACCCTTTGCCTTGATGACAGCTTTGCACACTCTTGGCATTCTCTCAACTAGCTTCATGAGGTAGTCACCTGGAATGCATTTCAATTAACTGAAGGTGTGCCTTCTTAAAAGTTAATTTGTGGATTTATTTCCTTCTTAATGCGTTTGAGCCAATCAGTTGTTTTGTGACAAGGTAGGGGGTGGTATACAGAAGATAGCCCTATTTGGTAGAAGACCAAGTCCATATTATGGCAAGAACAGCTCAAATAAGCAAAGAGAAACAACAGTCCATCATTACTTTAAGACATGAAGGTAAGTCAATTCGGAAAATTTCAAGAACCATCAAGCGCTATGATGAAACTGGCTCTCATGAGGACCGCCACAGGAATGGAAGACCCAGAGTTACCTCTGCTGCAGTCGATAAGTTAATTAGAGTTACCAGACTCAGAAATTGCAGGCCAAATAAATGCTTCACAGAGTTCAAGTGACAGACACATCTCAACATCAACTTTTCAGAGGATACTTTGTGAATCAGGCCTTCATGGTCGAATTGCTGCAAAGAAACCACTACTAAAGGACACCAATAATAAGAAGAGACTTGCTTGGGCCAAGAAACACGAGCAATGGACATTAGACCGGTGGAAATGTGTCCTTTGATCTGGAGTCCATATTTAGATTTTTGATTTCAACCGCTGTGTCTTTGTGAGACACAGTGTGGACGAATGATCTCTGCATGTGTATTTCCCACCGTAAAGCATGGAGGAGGAGGTGTTATGGTGTGGGGATACTTTGCTGGTGACACTGTCTGTGATTTATTTAGAATTCAAGGCACACTTAACCAGAATGGCTACCACAGCATTCTACAGCGATAAGCCATCCCATGTGGTTTGGGCTTAGTGGGACCTTCTGTGGTGATATACACTCTCTTTCTCTTTCTCTCTTTCTCTCTCCACCCCAGGGACTGACTTCTCTCCCTCTCTGATCATGCTTAGAAACTTAATGTGTTGTTAATGTCAGTATTGCCTTGTAACTTAAGTGTGTGCCTTGTATAATGTATTGTTCATTTTACAATTATATTAAATATTTCCCTTTGATAAACAATTCTCAGACATTTCTTGATAGACAATTCATGTAACTCAACTATAGGTTCTTTATAAATCGCTATAACATCTTTATGGAGTCAGATATTCAGTTTTAATAGACTTTGTCATATAATATGCAAATATGCAAATGTTAAATTTTTTTACATTTTAGTCATTTAGCAGACGCTCTTATCCAGAGCGACTTACAGTTAGTGAGTGCATACATTATTTTTTAATTTATTTTTTCATATTGGCTCCCCGTGAGAATCGAACCCACAACCCTGGCGTTGCAAACGCCATGCTCTACCAACTGAATTACAACCCTGCCGGCCATTCCCTCCCATACCCTAGACGACGCTGGGCCAATTGTACGCCCCCCCATGGGTCTCCCGGTCGCGGCCGGCTACGACAGAGCCTGGATTCGAACCAGGATCTCTAGTGGCACAGCTAGCACTGCGATGCAGTGCCTTAGACCACTGCGCCACTACAAAGTTTGTCAATAGCACTAATAACAAGGATTTTTCATGTGTCAATGAGGCTTCGGTCCAGAAGGCGTCGCTTTACAACCCATTGCTTGGTTATGCCTGGAAGTTCAGATCTCATGCTGAGCCGCACCACTGATCTCAACATCATGATTCATGATTCATGATTCTGAGCCCCCTTTAAAATGATTTACTTTGACACAGTGCCCCCATTGAGGTTTGGCGGCCAACACGTGATTGTGTGCGCACATCTGTATAAGTGTGTGTGTGTGTGTGTGTTTACATGTGATAGTGTGTGCACCGTGTGTCAGTTTGTGTACCCAGGAGTGTGTTTACAGTATGTGTATGTGTGAGTGTGTGTAAAAGAGAGCTGGTAAAGTCTGTCAATCTTTGCATGCATAGTGTCGAGGTGACTAGTATGGGCCGCCTCCCAGACGGACCTACTAGCTTCACTCACGTCTGAGTAGACTTTACCTGTGGATCCTCTCTTGACCTCACAGGGTGTGTCAATAATAATAATAATAATAATAATAATAATAATAATATGCCATTTAGAAGATGCTTTTATCCAAAGCAACTTACAGTCATGTGCGCATACATTTTTACGTATGTGTGATCCCGGGGATCAAACCCACTACCCTGGCGTTACAAGCGCCATGCTCTACCAATTGAGCTACAGAGGACCACGTGTCAACTCCCACCACACATTGTAGGCCTGGATTATCCCGCTGTGTGAGCCTCTTTCCCGGTGAGGGGGCCTCCCTGTCTTCCTACCATAAGTTGTTTTTAACAGTAGAGCCCTGAGCTCCACTTTAACAACTGGGTCACCCCTCTTGGTCTATCCCTGCTTGCCACAGAGGTTAGCTCACTCCTTCCTACTGATTACATTTCACAGGAAGTTTGTGACACGCTATACTGCGCGTTAGCGGGGGCTATTTTTGTGTACAACACCAACGAGCAATCCAATATTTATTTATAGTCCGCTCTGTAATAATTTTTATACGTACTGTGCTTAGACTTAGTGGTTTCTCGCTGTTCGCGCAGAATACGTTCCGCCACGGGGTTACACTATGTGTTTGAGCGCGGCATAATCTCAGACACTCCTGCTAGCGGCTGCTCCTCCCTTCCTAAAACCTGGGTATAGCGTAAAAATTATGTACATGCCATTATTCCCCACCCATTCAAAACACCTCACCTCCTCTCTATCTACATGTGTTTTTCTTATTTTTTCCCCACACATTTTTTTCCACAAAAACTATATATTTTAGAGATAGTTGTTTTGAAGAAATCTGTTCCCAAGTATTCCCACGCATAATAGAGAGACGTGATCGTATACAAATGTAAGCAATGTTTGAAATTATTATGTTTTAGTCAAACATTATATCTGTTTGGCATTCTTGTGGTCAATTTGCAGTCTACTAATTATTTGTAATTATGTTCCGGCTCCCCGACCATCCGCTCAACAACAAAACGACCGCGGCTGAATCTAGTTGATGATCCCTGCCTTAGATGTTCTCCTTCACTTTTAATCCAGTTCACTTGTATGGCCTTATGTCCTAACTCGAACCAGTACACTGTGACCCGGTATAAATACTTGCGGTCCCAGTTTACGTCCAAGACTTGGTAGCCAACCTCGTTGTTTAAGTGACCATGAACCGTCCAATTCACTAATCTCTGTGAGCACCCACTCGAGTCTCATTTAGCTCTTTTCCTATATACTTTAAAAGTCCTCCCATTTTCTATTGACATTCCAGTGATTAAATAGCACACTACAAACAAGTTTTGGTATATTTCATAACCATCGTGTTTTCTTCCGTTTTTTCATTGTCTTTTGTTTGGGGTGCTCCATGTGAGCAATGAGCATGTGTCTGGTTTCTCTGTCCTGTTAATGTTGAGGGAGCATGCATAGAAGTACCTGTCCTGCTGTGCACAAATGTAGGAAAGTGTCCATTTGGGGATGTCTGATTTCTGATCGTCTTAACTCACCATGTCCACCACTAATAAGCTGAGCTTCTCAGTAATATTTTCTTTACCTCACACAATAAGTCAGTGAAGTCTATTTTCTTAATATCCATTGCGAATGATAATAGTTCCTCAATCCTTTCCAACACTCTCCCCCTAAATAATCACCAAGCCTCGGTGTGAAAGAGATAAATATCATGATCTGATGATTCCAAATTTCCAGTGGAAACATCATAAAATACCTGAACACTTTCCCCTGTTCAAAAACAGCTGTCTGTCCCGAGCTCACTGGTGCAGGAAACTCTGAGGGCCTGGAATAGGAATTGATACAATGTTGGACGTTTTTTTTATGGTGTACATACCCAGCCATGTATACAATTCCACAATCCTGCCCTGGTTATCTTTTTACTCCCTATTTCATCACTCTTTATTCAATTTAAGACAAAGTCACGATCTCACCACTGGCCTAACAATAATCAATTCAAGGGCTAATCTGTGTATCTACAATCTCTAATGTAGGATATGAACAGTTTTTCAGCATGGTCCCCGTCCATGTCGACATCCCCTCTCGGCTGTGACATGCCAGTGCCAATCAGTGATTAATGTGATGGAATTTGTCACATTATGTCGACACTGGCTGATAAATGCCTTGTAAACAGCCAGTCACAGCTGCTAATCCAAGGAGAGGCAAGCAGGACCAATAATTTCAATGATGCTCTGACAAAATGAATTCCCCCATATTGTGGGGTTTGCCAGGCTGTTCCTGGGGAGACTCAATCATGTCCCGTCATTCTGGGGGTCACCTAGGATCAATACGTCGAACATGTTCTCTAAATGAGGGAATCAAACTCAATTTGCTCATATGCAGTGTTTGATCACAGTATTATCTACTCAAGCCTCAGTTCTTGTCTTAAAAAAAAGATAATATATAATTATATATAATTACTGTCTTTTGAATCTCATAGGGGAGAATAACATTATTGCTGCATGTAATGCTGAGATTGAATAATAAGATTATTGTTTCTCATTTACAACTCTCTAAGAAGAGATAACAGGTGACTTAAAAGTGATTAGTCCGGGGGGTCGCCAAGGCAACCATTAGCTAGCTGCCACTCAGTGCCTTCACGCATCATTGGCGGCAGTACCATCCTGGGCATTTCTTTAAGCTTTCACTCAGACATTATTTTTAGCTCTCCAAACGTTAGGCTGATGTTTTTCCAGAGACTTATAAAGACTCCCACCCATTATGAGAGTGATGGTCAATTGAGATGATCAATTTGCATAATGGAGCATTACATTTGGCCCATCGCATCTACCTTCAGCAGCTTGCTCTTCCACAAACGCAAATGTAAAAGTATTGCATTGTGGATATGTCAGAAATATTGTTGCTATTTTGACAGCGGGAATTATGGGCGAAACAGATGGTAGTAGCGTAAAGAGGCAGGCTTTTTATGAATGAAGAAGTTGTATGGTGACTTTGAAGAATTGTAAAGATAAACAAACACGCAAATATTAATAGCAAATTCAGCACCATGGACAGTGAATTCCTGCGATATCACATTTAGGTCCAACAGAGGACAGTGGGAGATTATTTATTTAACAAAACAATAAACAAAAAACAATAAGCAGTCTTTTTTAACAACTTGATGTTTTTCTAAATAGGTTTCCTACACAGCCACTGACATTTTTCATTCAATGGGCATTGCACGTGATGAGTCCAAACTTTTCACAGGAGCTGGATGAAAACAATATCCAATAAAAAAATGAACAGCTGTTTTGCGGCTTGCAAATGTGATATAAAACATTAATAAAGCATTGGTGATATGCCAATTGCCTTACCGCCAAGATCAGCTTTTGGTGGGTCTTAAATATCCATACTTGTCCTACATGAAAATGCCATTTTGACACGTTTTTAAGATATTACCATCCCTCCCACCTCAGCGCAAGAGAGCTGATGTTGGCGCAAGGGTTGGAAAATAGCAGTGCTGACTTTTACAAGCCTAAATTGCCAATGAGCGTGCGTTTAGCTCTGCCTTAACGTCAGCCAGAAATAGAACCCTCGCTGTGACCCAGAACTATTGAATGTATATCTAGCCATTGGCATTGTCTTTTTATTTACTTCCTCTCAGCACATTGGGTTTTATTTTCAAGGTGATAGTGGAGTCCTGCCATATCCATGTTTTAATTGTGGCACATACATTTACATTACATTACATTTACGTCATTTAGCAGACGCTCTTATCCAGAGCGACTTACAAATTGTTGCATTCACCTTATAGCCAGTGGGATAACCACTTTACAATGTTTTTTTAAACTTTATCCTATCCCAGGTATTCCTTAAAGAGGTGGGGTTTCAAATGTCTCCGGAAGGTGGTGAGTGACTCCGCTGTTCTGGCGTCTTGAGGGAGCTTGTTCCACCATTGGGGTGCCAGAGCAGCGAACAGTTTTGACTGGGCTGAGCGGGAACTGTGCTTACGCAGAGGTAGGGGAGCCAGCAGGCCAGAGGTGGATGAACGCAATGCCCTCGTTTGGGTGTAGGGACTGATCAGAGCCTGAAGGTACGGAGGTGCCGTTCCCCTCACAGCTCCGTAGGCAAGCACCATGGTCTTGTAGCAGATGCGAGCTTCAACTGGAAGCCAGTGGAGTGTGCGGAGGAGCAGGGTGACGTGAGATAACTTGGGTAGGTTGAACACCAGACGGGCTGCGGCATTCTGGATGAGTTGTAGGGGTTTAATGGCACAGGCAGGGAGACCAGCCAACAGCGAGTTGCAGTAATCCAGACGGGACACCCCTTCAAATTAGTGGATCCGGCTATTTCAGCCACACCCGTTGCTGACAGGTATATAAAATCGAGCACACAGCCATGCAATCTCCATAGACAAACATTGGCAGTAGAATGGCCTCACTGAAGAGCTCAGTGACATTCTACATGGCACTGTCATAGGATGCCACCTTTCCAACAAGTCAGTTCATCAAATTTCTGCCCTGCTAGAGCTGCCCCGGTCAACTGTAAGTGCTGTTATTGTGAAGTCGAAACGTCTAGAAGCAACAACGGCTCAGCCGCGAATTGGTAGGCCACACAAGCTCACAGAACGGGACCGGCGACTGCTGAAGCGCATAAAAATTGTCTGTCCTCGGGTTGCAATACTCACTACCGAGTTCCAAAGTGCCTCTGGAAGCAACGTTAGCAAAATGGCTGCTCGGCCATGGAAACCCATTTCATGAAGCTCCTGACGAGCAGCCGCACACAAGCCTAAGATCACCATGCGCAATGCCAAGCGTCGGCTGGAGGGGTGTAAAGCTTGCCGCCATTGGACTCTGAAGCAGTGGAAACGCGTTCTCTGGAGTGATGAATCACGCTTCGCCATCTAGCAGTCCGACGGACGAATCTGAGTTTGGCAGATGCCAGGAGAACGCTACCTGCCCGAATTCATAGTGCCAACTGTAAAGGTAGGTGGAGGAGGAATAATGATCTGGGGCTGTTTTTCATGGTTCGGGCTGGGCCCCTTAGTTCCAGTGAAGGGAAATCTTAATGCTACAGCATACGATGACATTCTAGACGATTCTGTGCTTCCAACTTTGTGGCATCAGCATGACAATGCCCCTGTGCACAAGCGAGGTCCATACAGAAATGGTTTGTCGAGATCAGTGTGGAAGAACTTGACTGGCCTGCACAGAGCCCTGACCTCAACCCCATCTAACACCTTTGGGATGAATTGGAACGCTGACTGCGAGCCAGGCCTAATCGCCCATCATCAGTCCCCGACCACACTAATGCTCTTGTGGCTGAATGGAAGCATGTCCCCGCAGCAATGTTCCAACAACTAGTTGAAAGCCTTCCCAGAAGAATGGAGGCTATTATAGCAGCAAAGGGGGGACCAACTCCATATTAATGCCCATGATTTTGGAATGAGATGTTCGACGAGCAGGTGTCTACATACTTTTGGTTGTAGTTGAACATTTACAATAGATTGTATTTTGTGGCTGAGACTGAATAGCTTGATTTATTCTATGTTGGAGAACTAAAAAAGTACGCTACATTTTAAAAATCCTTTGTGTCACAAAACAAATGAAACACAGCGTTTAATTCATCAAATATTTTTAGGCGATATGATCATCCATTTACATTATCCTAATTACATTGTTAATTGTGCATACTTTCCTTACCAGCTACCAATGGCCGACATTCGACATCCAGCAGGTCATTTTGATTAACACCACACTAGGAAATCAAACCCAGTTCTTAAGATATTAGTAAAGCCGTTTAGAAGGAATGTCAGTGCTTAAGCACCTGTGACAAATTGCATCCAAGGAGTGGCTCAGGCGCGGGCGTGATTTATGTGTGAGGGTTCTGAGTGGCAGCCGGGACATGAAATAGAGCCATCAATGCTATGCTCTCCAACAGGCTGCTCATGTTGGGAGGTTTCCTCTGGAGAAAGCCTTCAGTGGCTTTCTTTGTTTACCAGCCGGTATGTCTTTGACACAGCTGGTGAGGCCAGGCGGTTGGTGTAAGAAAGCTAATGAGCTCAAATAGAACACTGAGTTTTACTGGCAGATTGTTATTCTCATGGTCGACCATGAAAAGTCGAGCTATGTCAGATTGATCAAATGCATCATAAGACTTGACTCTCTGCTGTAATGTGTGTAATCATCTCAGTTAGTTAGTGGCTATGTTCAATTCCTATCCTATCCTGATATTTACTGACTGTGCATCCTTGGAAAATTGATACTTTGTCTTTAATGATTGGCAAGAAGGAAACTTTAATTCCCATGAACCCTTCCTACCAAAGGACACCAGCTGGTCTGTTTGAAGCCAATCAGCTGAGGACTGAGAGATTGGCATTGAAAAAGGGACTGCAATTTAAAGAACATTGTATAAAGGAATGCAAGAGAGCTTTAAAATCAGGTGCGCTAACATTATTTTGTCTCCTGAGAAATATTGTGTGAAGCCTTTGTTAAATGTTTTGTGACTGTACTTTATAACAGGATGAAAGTCTTTGTGATCTAATTTGGCATTTTGAAGAGGAAGTTTTGTTTTGTCTGGTGACAGTGGGAGTTGGACTAATGGAAGCCCAATTAAATAAACAGTTTACCTATTTTTCATTGAAAACATGGTGGGTTTCATAACTACCTGTCTTTAAATCTGAACCTCAGCTGCACCACCTGTTAAAGTAGTACTGCAACAAGTGTCTGAATAGAAAGCAATTGTTGCTTAACGTAAATACTTTTTCATTCTTATGTCATGACATTTTATTTTATTTAACCTTTATTTTGACAGGGAAGTCATACTGAGACTAGGGTCTCTTTTACAGATGAGCCCTGCGTAAATCAATCAAACGTATTCAATATACACAATTACAAAACATATTAAGAAAAACAGACACATTTATCAACATAGAGGTCTCTGATCATTACTCTGACTGTGAGCTCTCGTTCTCCGTGGCTGACGTGAGTAAGACATTTCATCGTCTAAATCTCCCGGCCTATACGGTATCCCTGGCTGCGTCCTCAGAACATGCGCAGACCAGCTGGCTGGAGTGTTTACGGACATATTCAATCCCTCCCTATCCCAGTCTGTTGTCCCCACTTGCTTAAAGATGTCCACCATTGTTCCTGTACCCAAGACAGCGAAGGTAACTGAACTAAATGACAATCGCCCCATAGCACTCACTTCTGTCATCATGAAGTGCTTTGAGAGGCTAGTTAAGAATCATATCACCTCCACCTTACCCGACACCCTAGACCCACTGTAATTTGCATACCGCCCCAATAGATCCACGGATGACGCAATAGCCATCGCACTGCACACTGCCCTGTCCCATCTGGACAATGTAAGAATGTGGTTCTTTGACTACAGCTCAGCCTTCAACACCATAGTACCCTGCCCTGTGCAACTGGGTTCTGGACTTCCTGACGGGCCGCCCCAGGTGGTGAAGGTAGGCAACAACACCTCCACTACGCTGATCCTCAACACAGGGGCCCCACAAGGGCGACCAATAATATGTGATTTGATCTGACCAAGGGGGAGAAGAACATCTAATTTCAGAGAGCTCTGTAAGTTGTTCCATTTTTTTAAAGCTTTGCCCAGCTCTGTGGAGACCGAAGGGTCCTCCAGTGTTATCCAAGCCTGAGACTGGGTTTGGTAATTTGTAAGTCTAAATTGAATTAATGATGATAGTTACATAGGAAGTTTCTGCATGAGAGCTTTGTAGATAAACACAAGAAAATGCTGCTCTCTCCTTACATACAAAGAGGCCCAACCCACTTTTTGATACAAAACACAATAACAAAACACCATTGTGAGTTCTATAAAAACAAAGGAGATGATCGTGGACTTCAGGAAACAGCAGAGGGTGCACCCCCCTATCCACATCGTCGGGACTGCAGTGGAGAAGGTCGAAAGCTTCAAGTTCCTTGGTATACACATCACTGACATATTGAAATGGATCACCCACAGAGACAGTGTGGTGAAGAAGGCGCAACATAGCCTCTTCAACCTAAGGAGGCTAAAGAAATTTGGCTTGGCACCCAAAACCCTCACAAACTTTTACAGATGCACAATTGAGAGCATCCTGTCAGGCTGTATCCCCGCCTGGTACGGCAACTGCACGGCCCACAACCGCAAGGCTCTCCAGAGGGTGGTGCGGTCTGCACAACGCACTACCGGGGGCAAACTACCCGCCCTCCAGGACAGCTACAGCACCCGATGTCACAGGAAGGCCAAAACGATCATCAAGGACATCAACCACCCGAGCCACCACCTGTTCACCCTGCTATCATCCAGAAGGCGAGGTCAGTACAGGTGCATCAAAGCTGGGACCGAGAGAATGAAAAACAGCTTCTATCTCAAGGCCATCAGACTGTTTAACAGCCATCACTAGCACATTAGAGGCTGCTGCCTATAGAAATAGACTAGAAATCATTGGCCACTTTAAGAAATGGAACACTAGCCACTTTAATAATGTTTATACATCTTGATGAAGAGTGATGGAGTGCTGCATCAGATGACCTAGCCTCCACAATCCCCCAACCTCAACCTAATTGAGATGGTTTGGGATGAGTCGGACGGCAGAGTGAAGGAAAAGCAGCCAACAAGTGCACAGCATATATTGGAACTCCGTCAAGACTGTTGGAAAAGCATTCCAGGGGAAGCTGGTTGAGAGAATGCCAAGAGTGTGCAACGCTGTCATAAAGGCAAAGGGTGGCTATTTGAAGAATCTCAAATATAAAATATATTTCGATTTGTTTCACACTTTTTTGGTTACTATATGATTCCATATGTGTTATTTCATAGTTTTGATGTCTTCCCTATTATTCTACAATGTTAAAAATAGTAAAAATAAAGAAAAACCCTTGAATGAGTAAGTGTGTCCGAACTTTGACTGGTAGTGTATATATTCTTAATTAATTCCTTACTTAGATTTGTGTGTATTGGGTATATGTTGTGAAATTGTTAGATATTAATGTACAATGACGCCGGAGGGGATGGCTGCCGTTTTATGGACTCTTAACCAATCGTGCAACATTGTGTGTTTTTTGCATTGTTTATAACTTATTTTGTACATAATGTTGTTACTATGTCTCTTATGACCAAAAAGAGCTTCTGGACATCAGAACAGCAATTACTCACCTTGACCTGGACTACAAATTTTTCTTTAATGAGTCGGACGAGAGGGATTTGCTCCAGACACCCGACAGGGCCCTCATCCCCGTCATTCGCAGCAGAAAGAAAAGGAGATATCGCGGAAGGAGATCGGAGTGCCTGGTAAGGAGCCAGCGACGAGTGGCTAATCTGCCTTTGCCATCAATTCTATTGGCCAACTTACAATTGCTTGATAATAAAGTGGACGAACTACAAGCATGTATATCCACCAACGTGACATTAAAAACTGTAATATCTTATGTTTCACCCAGTCGTGGCAGAACGAAGACATGAATAACACACAGCTGGTGTGTTATACACTGTATCGGCAGGATAGAACAGCCAACCTCTGGTAAGACAAGGGGTGGCGGTCTACATATATTTGTAAACAACAGCTGGTGCACGATATCTAAGGAAGTCTCTAGGTTTTGCTAGCCTGAGGTAGAGTAGCTCATGATAAGCTGTAGACCATCTATATTTTTCGTAGCTGTCTATTTACCACCACAAACCAATGGTGGCACGAAGACCGCACTCAACTAACTTTATACGGCCATAAGCAAACAGGAAAACGCTCATCCAGAGGCGGCGATCCTAGTGGCCAGGGACTTTAATGCATGGAAATTTAATCAGTTTTACCTCATTTGTACCAAAATGTTAAATGTGCAACCAGACTGAAAAAAACTCTAGACCACCTTTACTCCACACACAGAGACGCGTATAAAGCTCTCCCTCGCCCTCCATTTGTCAAATCTGACCATAATTATATCCTCCTGATTCCTGCTTACAAGCAAAAACTAAAGCAGGAAGCACCAATGACTCGGTCAATAAAAAAGTTGTCAGATGAAGCAGATGCTAAGCTACAGGACTGTTTTGCTTGCACAGACTGGAATATGTTCCGGGATTCTTCCGATGACATTGAGGAGTACACCACATCAGTCACTGGCTTCATCAATAAGTGTATCGATGAAGTCGTCCCCACAGTTACTGTACGTACATAGCCCAACCAGAAGCCATGGATTATAGGCAACATCCGCACTGAGCTAAAGGGTAGAGCTGCCGCTTTCAAGGACCGGGACTCTAACCCGGAAGCTTATAAGAAATCCCGCTATGCCCGCCGACGAACCATCAAACAGGCAAAGCGTCAATACAGGACTAAGATTGAATCATACGCCGATGCTCGTCGGATGTGGCAGGGCTTGCAAACTATTACAGACTACAAAGGGAAGCACAGCTGCGAGGTGCCCAGTTACATGAGCCTACCAGACAAGCTAAATTACTTCTATGTTCGCTTCGAGGCAAGTAACACTGAAACATGCATGAGAGCATCAGCTGTTCCGGACGACTGTGTGATTACGCTCTCCGTAGCCGATGTGAGTAAGACCTTTAAACAGGTCAACATTCACAAGGCCGCAGGGCCATTAAGTTTGCCGATTACAGAACAGTGGTAGGCCTGATCACCGACAACGACGAGACAGCCTATAGGGAGGAGTTCAGAGACCTGGCCGTGTGGTGCCAGCATAATAACCTCTCCCTCAATGTGATCAAGACAAAGGAGATGATTGTGGACTACAAGAAAAAAAAGGGGACTGAGCACGCCCCCATTCTCATCGACGGGGCTGTAGTGGAACAGGTTGAGAGCTTCAAGTTCTTTGGTGTCCACATCACCAACAAACTATCATGGTCCAAACACACCAAGACAGTCGTGAAGAGTGCACCACAAAGCCTATTCCCCCTCAGGAGACTGAAAAGATTTGGCATGGGTCCTCAGATCCTCAAAAAGTTCTACAGCTGCACCATCGAGAGCATCCTGACTGGTTGCATCACCGTCTGGTATGGCAACTGCTCGGCCTCTGACCGCAAGACACTACAGAGGGAAGTGCGTACGGCCCAGTACATCACTGGGGCCAAGCTTCCTGCCATCCAGGACCTCTATACCAGGCGGTGTCAGAGAAAGGCCCTAAAAGTTGTCAAAGACTCCAGCCACCCTAGTCATAGACTGTTCTCTCTGCTACCGCACGGCAAGCGGTACCGGAGCACCAAGTCTAGGTCCAAAAGGCTTCTTAACAGCTTCTACCCCGAAGCCATAAGACTCCTGAACAGCTAATCATGGCTACCCAGACTATTTGCATTGCCCCCCCACCCCACCCCCTCTTTTCCGCTGCTTCTACTCTGTTTATTATCTATGCATATTGACTTTATCTCTACCCACATGAATATATTACCTCAATTACCTCGACTAACCGGTGCCCCCGCACATTGACTCTGTACTGGTACCCCCTGCATATAACCTCGCTACAGTTATTTTACTGCTGCTCTTTAATTATTTGTTATTTTTACAGACGTGAGTGCTACAGGTGGTAGGTTGAAAATGTCAGTGAAAACACTTGCCAGTTGGTCAGTGCATGCTCGGAGTACACGTCCTTGTAATCTGTCTGACACTTTGCCAGTTTGATGGTTCATCGGAGGGCATAACGAGATTTCTTGTAAGTATCCGGGTTAGAGTCCCGCTCCTTGAAAGCGGCAGCTCTACCCTTTAGCCCAGTGCGGATGTTGCCTGTAATCCATGGTTTCTGGATACATACAAATGAATATATACAGTGGGGAAAAAAAGTATTTAGTCAGCCACCAATTGTGCAAGTTCTCCCACTTAAAAAGATGAGAGAGGCCTGTAATTTTCATCATAGATACACGTCAACTATGACAGACAAATTAGGGAAAAAAATCCAGAAAATCACATTGTAGGATTTTTAATGAATTTATTTGCAAATTATGGTGGAAAATAAGTATTTGGTCAATAACAAAAGTTTCTCAATACTTTGTTATATGCCCTTTGTTGGCAATGACACAGGTCAAACGTTTTCTGTAAGTCTTCACAAGGTTTTCAGACACTGTTGCTGGTATTTTGGCCCATTCCTCCATGCAGATCTCCTCTAGAGCAGTGATGTTTTGGGGCTGTCGCTGGGGACACGGACTTTCAACTCCCTCCAAAGATGTTCTATGGGGTTGAGATCTGGAGACTGGTTAGGCCACTCCAGGACCTTGAAATGCTTCTTACGAAGCCACTCCTTCGTTGCCCGGGCGGTGTGTTTGGGATCATTGTCATGCTGAAAGACCCAGCCACTTTTCATCTTCAATGCCCTTGCTGATGGAAGGAGGTTTTCACTCAAAATCTCACGATACATGGCCCCATTCATTCTTTCCTTTACACGGATCAGTCGTCTTGGTCCCTTTGCAGAAAAACAGCCCCAAAGCATGATGTTTCCACCCCCATGCTTCACAGTAGGTATGGTGTTCTTTGGATGCAACTCAGCATTCTTTGTCCTCCAAACAAGACGAGTTGAGTTTTTACCAAAACGTTCTATTTTGGTTTCATCTGACCATATGACATTCTCCCAATCCTCTTCTGGATCATCCAAATGCACTCTAGCAAACTTCAGACGGGCCTGGACATGTACTGGCTTAAGCAGGGGGACACGTCTTTCACTGCAGGATTTGAGTCCCTGGCGGCATAGTGTGTTACTGATGGTAGGCTTTGTGACTTTGGTCCCAGCTCTCTGCAGGTCATTCACTAGGTCCCCCCGTGTGGTTCTGGGATTTTTGCTCACCGTTCTTGTGATCATTTTGACCCCACGGGGTGAGATCTTGCGTGGAGCCCCAGATCGAGGGAGATTATCAGTGGTCTTGTATGTCTTCCATTTCCTAATAATTGCTCCCACAGTTGATTTCTTCAAACCAAGCTGCTTACCTATTGCAGATTCAGTCTTCCCAGCCTGGTGCAGGTCTACAATTTTGTTTCTGGTGTCCTTTGACAGCTCTTTGGTCTTGGCCATAGTGGAGTTTGGAGTGTGACTGTTTGAGGTTGTGGACAGGTGTCTTTTATACTGATAACAAGTTCAAACAGGTGCCATTAATACAGGTAACGAGTGGAGGACAGAGGAGCCTCTTAAAGAAGAAGTTACAGGTATGTGAGAGCCAGAAATCTTGCTTGTTTGTAGGTGACCAAATACTTATTTTCCACCATAATTTGCAAATAAATTCATTAAAAATCCTACAATGTGATTTTCTGGAGAAAAAAAAATCTCAATTTGTCTGTCATAGTTGACGTGTACCTATGATGAAAATTACAGGCCTCTCTCATCTTTTTAAGTGGGAGAACTTATACAATTGGTGGCTGACTAAATACTTTTTTCCCCCACTGTATATGTTATTTTTTTTACATCATTACCAATGTTATTTATATAGATTG
The DNA here is from genome assembly GCF_020615455.1 of Coregonus clupeaformis. Taxonomy (NCBI): domain Eukaryota; kingdom Metazoa; phylum Chordata; class Actinopteri; order Salmoniformes; family Salmonidae; genus Coregonus; species Coregonus clupeaformis. The sequence continues at coordinate 11,627,896 of NC_059211.1, read as the reverse complement.
TAAACAGTAGTGGGCTGAGTATTGAACCTTGGGGCATCCTTTTATGTAACTCAAGGAACTCAGATTTGACCCCATCTACGTTGATGGCCTGAGTTCTGTCATTGAGATGATTATGAATCCATCAGAAAGCGTCAGTACCCAACCCTATCGAGGACAGCTTATTCAACAGAATAACATGGTCTACAGTATCAAACGCTTTGACAAGTCTACAAACATGGCAGCACAATTCTTTCTATCTTCTAAGGCATTTGCAATAGCATTTACAGGGAGAAAATAATGTCGTTGTTTGTTGACCAATGATTCTAGTATTTTCGCAAGACAAGGGAGCCTGGAAATGGGTCAATAATTATTGAGATAATTAAGGAGGAAGAAGCCGTTTCGCCCAGGCAAGTGTCTACACTTGATTCATAAGAACAAGAAACCAGAAATCAATGACATTACAGTAGGGGCAGGACTGAAGCTGTGTGGACCATTCAGAAAGACAGGTTATGTTGCACAAGGAAAGAAAAAAAGCAATGCACAGGGCCTGATTAATGTAGGGGCTTACAGGGTCTGAAGCCCCGGAGCCCAAGCCCATAGGGGGCCCTTGACGCAGAGAAAAAATAATATATTTTATATTTCTACTGCAACCGCCAATCACAGGAGCCTGCTCTCAATGTGTGTAGATAGACTGCTGCCGCTCTGCTAATCATCATATGGGGGAGGAGAGGAGGTAGGGGGCCCTTGTGGGTAACTGGGGGGCCCTGCCTTGGTTGGGTAATGTTAGAAAAAATTATAGATAATCTTTGCTCCACACACAGAGATGCATACAAAGCTCTCCCTTGCCCTCCATTTGAAAAATCTGACCATAATTCTATCCTCCTGACTCTTGCTTTCAAGCAAAAACTCAAACAAGAAGTACCAGTGCTCAATACCGAACTGGTCCGATGAAGCTCTGATGCTCGTCGGATGTGGCAGGGCTTGCAAACTATCACGGATAACAAAGGGAAACCCAAACGCGAGCTGCCTAGTGATGCGAGAGCAACACTGAACCATGCGTGAGAGCATCAGCTGTTCCGGACGACTGTGTGATCTCACTCTCCGTAGTCGATGTGAGTAAGACCTTTAAACAGGTTAACAAGGTCGCAGGGCCAGACGGAAAACTAGGATGCGTACTGATAGAAACTGTGTATAATGTGTTAGAAATGTGTGAGTGTAGGACCAGTAAAGGGTATGCCATTGAGCCACTATTTAGCAATGTGAGTAAGAGTTAGGCCAGACAACAAAGACAACTGAGAACCTAAGATAAAGAGGCCTCCCAATTTAGGGAGGGGAGAAACTGTTATGAAAACATGGTGCAGAATATTGTGAGAACGGCAATAACTGAGTAATGCAGGGAGTAGGATATGTGTGTGTGTGTGTGTGTGTGTGTGTGTGTGTATGTATGTGTGTATGCATGTGTGTATATGTGTGTGTGTGTGTGAACTGATGGTCAGTAGAGCAGTTTTAGAGTGGAAAACTACAGCCCGCCTACAGAGGGGAGGGATTTTTTTGTATGACGTATGAGTATAAAAGATGGACTCTGAAATTGTGATGGCAGAATTCTCAATGAATAAATATCTCTGACTATGCAGACCGGGACTCTGGCCGTTACTTAAATCCCAAAAGACTTACAACCTTTTGGGAGACGCACAGAGACACTGAAATAGTTTGTTAAATAATTCACGTAACAGCTTGGTCCTTCTGAGCCGGACTCCAATACCCTGTTTCTGTCATTCCAGGTAACTCTGAAAACCGTCGACGGGCGAATGATACATTCGTAAATAGAAAGTCCTGCCCTTTGAAATTAAGTGTTAAAACAGGCCAGAGGACACCTGATTAATGACAGAGACGGTGACGGAATCCAAACTTACATTGAATCTCGGCTGCAAGGATAAGGTCAGTAGCCTTTATTCATTACTTGGTGAAATTGATTTGAGAACTTGCTAAAATATTGACTGAGGGTAACGTCATTTTAAGGTAGCCGATTTAAGGTTGGTGGGTCCGTAACGATTCACGGTAATAGGCCATTACCAAAATAAACTACCCGGTGTTGAAATAGAAAGAACTATTAAAGTACACCTATGGGATGTAGCCTGTAAGAGATTATAGAACAGTCAACAAATAATCAGGGTTAAACAAATACAAAAAGTACACCAGAAGGAATTAAAATAGCATTTGTGAGAAATAGAATATTAGTAAAGTCAAAAGTCACAAACAACTGTAGATTTTGCTGTAACTCTATCCGTTCTGGAGCCTTACAAACTCCAGGTTACTGATGGTGTTAACCAATAATCATGTAAGGTTGTATACGTGTGAGACCTAATGTTTGCTCAAAAGTCACATCTATGAATAGTTCCAGGTGGTTGTATAGAGAAGAGGGAGAATCCATTCCTGTTGTATGAGACTGTCAGGAATTATCAAGATTACATTGTGAGGATAAATTCCTCCGTAAAGTATGAGATAATTCTGGGTGACTAGTCAAGATTACATATACAGGAAGGGGTGATTCCAGGTGTTGTGGTGTGAAGCTGTTTTGAATTACTTGTTAAACTGACTTGTTATATAGAAGAGGTGGCTAAGGGATTTTTAACAGTACCAACCAAATCCTCACAAGAGGTCCCAGAATTTACTGGGTACGAGAAATACTTGATGTAATTAAAATGGAATCCAGGGATAGAAGAAATCTCCATTATGTAACCAGGTGGAGGGAGAGGTATGGTTTTGAGGGACGTCTGGACGCAGATAAACTCGAATCCATGCTTAAACAGATACATAAGGTGTGTAAAGGAGAAAGAAGCAGTGAGAGAGATGAGAGAGTAGGAGGGGCCAGTACCCAACTGATAGCCTTACCTAATCTATTGGCAGGGAATGAAGGGGCCCCAGCAACCTTAGATGTATACAGTAATAATAATAATATGCCATTTAGCAGACAGGCCATGAACACAGAGGGCGTGGCCAGAGCGGTAGAAGGAATGACCCACCCCAAAACAGGAATAGTAAGGTTTGGGCTGCCGTTAGAGGGCAGTGAGTTTCAGGGGATGCCCAGAGGACACTTTTGCCATGGGCCGATCACAGAGAGTATGTTGGGAAAATAACTGAATTGTGTAATAGCCTCAGAGAGACATGCAATCCATCATGAGCAGGATAACAGACAGGACAGAGCCAAGAAAGAAGAGGAAGATGCAGAGTAACTAATTGCCACTCTGGGAGAGATGGCGGGTAGAACTAGAAACTTAGGAGAGAGAGGAGATAAGGCAGGAAAGAGTGAAGGCCACGGGGGGAGAATAGGGGCTTTAACTGTAACAAGGGAGGGCACTTCGCCAAAGAATGTGAGGCCCCGTGTAAATACTGTGGCAAGATAGGTCATAACTTTTCCCGCTGCAAACATAAAGGAGAGGGCAAGAAGGGAAACCGGGGAGAGAAAATAGAGAAAAGAGAGAAGAGAGAGAGAAGTCCATCCCCCAGCTTTGAGCGTGAGGAAGAGGAAGATAAGGAGGGGTAGACTAAGGAACCCTTTGATCCAAATTGTGAGGTGTTTGAATTGGCTACTATTGACTTAGCACTTCAACAGGAACAGAAACCTTATTTGACATTGACAGTAATGGGTAAGAAAATTAAAATCCTTTGTGATACGGGAGCCTGCAGGACAGCAATCTGTGCAACAGACAAACCAGATGGAGTCAGGATTGATGGGGAGAAAATAATTTTTCTGAAAGGTTATCAGCCCCAATAACCCTAAAACATGACCAGTCAGGAGGAGAGGCAACCATACCCACCCTGATATCTAAGCTGTGTCCGGTAAATTTACTAGGACGTGATGTAATGACTAAATTGAACATGGCCGTCATTTCCACTGAGAGGGGAATGAAAGTACACATAGTCAGAGACAATATGGTGGTCTGTGGGGAAGGGGAGCCATGTTATTGGTATAGGCAAGATTTGTTAAGGGGGGGAATAACTGATATTCCCCGAACCTTGATGGAACTTGCTGATGATGTAGTACCAGGCCCCACTAAAATGTCCCCCGATGACCTACACTGTACTCTATGGTATAACAAACACCCAGGTCCAGATGCAATCTATGAGGAAGCATTATTTAAAACCACAGAAAGGACTATAGCCTTGAAATGGTTTCACTATGACAGCACCCACGCAGCAGTGGAGGTGGAACTAAGGCCCCAAAGTTCAGGGAAAGATGGAGCCCACATGTGTCCCTAGCAAAGGAGCCAGCAGAGGACTGGAAATACATGGGCCAGTGGGTATCCAAGGGTAAGAGGATCACTGATTGGGTCAATATTGTGAGTGGCGATCAACACAGCCTATCCACAGATAGTACATTTAGATGAGAATAGCAGATGCTGAGGAGAGGAATACCTGTTGACAGAACAACAGGAGTCAGACTTAAAAGAAGTTCCAGAGCATTTGTGGTCCCGGGGTCCAGCAGACGTAGGATTAATAAAAGGGGTAATTCCAGTACAGGTGATACCCAAATCTAATCATAGGCCATATCAGAAGCAATACCCTATGAAACCAGAAGCAATAAAAGGCTTGCAGTTTGGGAGGGACCTTGAGGGAGGGCCAATTCTTGGGGAGATAGTGAGGCCAGAAACAAAGGTGCAGTGTCCTGGAAATCACAGTCTGTTTTGTTTTTTTCAGTTCTGCTGGGAGTACATTTGATGATGGGGTTTTGTGTTGAATTAGAGACAGTGAGACTATTAGTCAATACCTAGGAGAGAAGAGAGGTTACGGTAGCAAAGACAGACAAGAAGGAAATGGTAATAGTGGAGACAGGAGTGAGTGGAAGTGTTACAATTGTGACAAAACTGGACATTTTTCTAGAGAATGTGAGGAACCGTGTAGTTACTGTGCAAGGAAAGGGCACCAGTTAAGAAACTCTAGGCAGAAGGGGAAGAGAGAAATCAGGAGTCCTCATGACCTGGCTGTTTGGTTGTTGTTTTTTAATTGGGGTTTTCAAATAAAAAACAACACACCTAGGATGATGTTTATAAAGGGTTGGTTTGGGGGGTTTTCAGCAGGTCAAGGGTGATAGGTCTTGGAGGAGCACGCACAGTGAATTTTATGGGTATATATGATTTCTTATGAGAATGAATGTCATGAGGACTTAATGAACACTTGGGATAACTAACATTTATGAAATATTTAGAATAATGGTAATGTTTAGTATACTATGGGATGGAACAGTTCGTTGAATGATTTCAATGGCCTCTGAACTCTGTTTTAACTTTCTGGTGTTAATTAATCATCCACACTAGTAAATTCTAAAGGCATGAGAGAAGGACATTAAGATAGTTTATTTTACTAAGTTGAGGGTAATTTATAATACTGTGAAAAGTGTGAAGAAGATTATAATTTGGTAATAATATATATGATTTGAACCATAAAATAACAGAAGAGAGAGTGGAGGGATGGCAATTGGATAATGAATTACCAATATTACCTAAGTGATTGTTTAGGTAGGTGGTAATATTGACACATGGGCAAATCATGTGTCAAAGGGGGGATGGTAGGATTAAATAATAAATATATAAGAAGGAGAGGACAAAATACTTAAAAAAAAACCAAACAAGAATAGAAATTGAGAGCTGAACATGTATGTTTGAAGATAGTTTATTAACCACACCCGTATGTCAGAGGTTTTGTGCCCCACAGGTGAACTAAAGGAGAAGGTGACCCACTCTATCTAACCAGGTGACTGGTGAGCATCCTGTCCCTAAAGAAGAAAAACTGGAAGCAGGACTGTTGGGAAGGGCCCCATCAGGTTATATTGGTCAATGCCTTTGCCATTGGAATAGCTGAGAGATCCACCTGGGTGCATGTCACACACTGCAAAAAGGTAAACCCAGCTACACCTGACGAACAAACACAGAGTTAGGAGAAAGAACTGATCACCACTAGGGCTCGGGGGTTGGCTCCTTAACGAAGATTCCCTTACCCTGTCTGATCATCCCTGTGTGAGTTCGATAGAAGGTAAAGCAATGGGTTGGCCTCTGGCGTCTGACATGTTCTCAGGGCGAGGATGGGGATTCACAGGTCTCCTGACGGTAGGTAGCTGTCTGATTGTGGGGGCCATATTCCTAATACACTCAAACCCTCCTGATCTGCCAGAAGTAGTAGTTAACCTAACACAAGTTGATAAAATAATACCTGAGCACAGTCTACGAATGCATAGGAGACAGCTAGACGTAGGGAAAGGGGAAGTACTAGGGATTTTAGTGAATGACATCACCTTTTGAGGTCTTTGCGGACCAGTTGGGGACTACTGGCTGGTAGTATCGTAAAGGATGGGAGATATATATGTATGTCACCATGTACCTTCTGGGACTATGTAGTTGCTCATACCGAGCGGGGGGGGAATATGTCAATCTCCATACATACTTTAAGGACAGGTGTAGTATTGTGAAAGTAGGGAATTACCAGAAATGTCAGTGCGACCCATATATGGGTAGGTACTGTCTGAAAGTCCGAATTACGCTAAAACAGGTTACAGTCCTGACAAGTGAGATATCCTCTTCAACTGGGGCACCCTATAGAGTAAACCTCTCTGAGGGAGGTAGTGAGACCGGGGCTGTGGAGAAGATAGTGCAAACTACAGACCTGAAGGAAGTAGTACAGGTGGAGACGGGGTATAGAGATCTTAACCTGAGGTTGGAATGGATTCAGTATACGGCAAGAACTATGTCTAAAGAGGACTGTTATGCCTGTGGGTCAGCCAAACCAAGGTTAACAACTACTCCGTTCCCCTTGACAGGCTTTAACTCTCCGTCAGGTTTATCCTCCATGATTAAATTGTTCAAGCCACCTGGGAATGTGGTGAAGGAGTCTTGTAGTAACTTGCACTGTATCCCCCGATAACAAAGTCACCCCGACCTAGATTGCCTCCTTTGAAGTCTCAGGGGATTCTTATTATTGTTTTTCTAGGACTAATAAGATAGGATACAGGGTAGGGCATCTTAGCTCCTGCTCCCACACAGAGAATGTCACAACTAAAGAGACCATGACTAATCTCTCCTCTTTGTTGCAGCCAGAGGATTTTAGGAACCAAAACCAGGCCCGTGCTGACATCTGATGGTTGTGTGGTGATAACAGATTGTGAACTCACCTACATACGCAAACAATCAAACGTGTCAGAGACTGGTGAGTTGTCACGTAGAAAGTGGGACCTCCTCCCGGGATCCTTTGATGAAAAGATATATATTGATGGGATAGGAGTACCTCGAGGGGTTCCAGAAGAATTCAAAGCTAGGAATCAGATCGCAGCTGGGTTTGAATCAAGTCTTTTCTGGTGGTCAACAATTAATAAAAGCGTAGATTGGATAAATTATATTTACTATAGCCAGCAAAGATTTATAAACCACACTCGTGATGCAATAAAGGGATTGGCTGAGCAGACAGCGGCAACTAGCTTAATGGCATGGCAGAATAGAATAGCTTTAAATACTGAGGGGAAAAAAGTATTTAGTCAGCAACCAATAGTGCAAGTTCTCCCACTTAAAAAGATGAGAGAGGCCTGTAATTTTCATCACAGGTACACGTCAACTATGACAGACAAATTGAGGAAAAAAAATCCAGAAAATCACATTGTAGGATTTTTAATGAATTTATTTGTAAATTATGGTGGAAAATAAGTATTTGGTCACCTACAAAAAAGCAAGATTTCTGGCTCTCACAGACCTGTATCTTCTTCTTTAAGAGGCTCCTCTGTCCTCCACTCGTTACCTGTATTAATGGCACCTGTTTGAACTTGTTATCAGTATAAAAGACACCTGTCCACAACCTCAAACAGTCACACTCCAAACTCCACTATGGCCAAGACCAAAGAGCTGTCAAAGGACACCAGAAACAAAATTGTAGACCTGCACCAGGCTGGGAAGACTGAATCTGCAATAGGTAAGCAGCTTGGTTTGAAGAAATCAACTGTGGGAGCAATTATTAGGAAATGGAAGACATACAAGACCACTGATAATCTCCCTCGATCTGGTGCTCCACGCAAGATCTCACCCCGTGGGGTCAAAATGATCACAAGAACGGTGAGCAAAAATCCCAGAACCACACGGGGGGGCCTAGTGAATGACCTGCAGAGAGCTGGGACCAAAGTAACAAAGCCTACCATCAGTAACACACTACGCCGCCAGGGACTCAAATCCTGCAGTGCCAGACGTGTCCCCTGCTTAAGCCAGTACATGTCCAGGCCTGTCTGAAGTTTTCTAGAGTACATTTGGATGATCCAGAAGAGGATTGGGAGAATGTCATATGGTCAGATGAAACCAAAATATAACTTTTTGGTAAAAACTCAACTCGTCGTGTTTGGAGGACAAAGAATGCTGAGTTGCATCCAAAGAACACCATACCTACTGTGAAGCATGGGGGTGGAAACATCATGCTTTGGGGCAGTTTTTCTGCAAAGGGACCAGGACGACTGATCTGTGTAAAGGAAAGAATGAATGGGGCCATGTATCGTGAGATTTTGAGTGAAAACCTCCTTCCATCAGCAAGGGCATTGAAGATGAAACGTGGCTGGGTCTTTCAGCATGACAATGATCCCAAACACATCGCCCGGGCAACGAAGGAGTGGCTTCGTAAGAAGCATTTCAAGGTCCTGGAGTGGCCTAGCCAGTCTCCAGATCTCAACCCCATAGAAAATCTTTGGAGGGAGTTGAAAGTCAGTGTTGCCCAGCGACAGCCCCAAAACATCACTGCTCTAGAGGAGATCTTCATGGAGGAATGGGCCAAAATACCAGCAACAGTGTGTGAAAACCTTGTGAAGACTTACAGAAAACGTTTGACCTGTGTCATTGCCAACAAAGGGTATACATTGGGGAGAACAAGTATTTGATACACTGCCGATTTTGCAGGTTTCCCTACTTACAAAGCATGTAGAGGTCTGTAATTTTTATCATAGGTACACTTCAACTGTGAGAGACGGAATCTAAAACTAAAATCCAGAAAATCACATTGTATGATTTTTAAGTAATAATTTGCATTTTATTGCATGACATAAGTATTTGATACATCAGAAAAGCAGAACTTAATATTTGGTACGGAAACCTTTGTTTGCAATTACAGAGATCATACGTTTCCTGTAGGTCTTGACCAGTTTTGCACACACTGCAGCAGGGAATTCGGCCCACTCCTCCATACAGACCTTCTCCAGATCCTTCAGGTTTCGGGGCTGTCGCTGGGCAATACGGACTTTCAGCTCCCTCCAAAGAGTTTCTATTGGGTTCAGGTCTGGAGACTGGCTAGGCCACTCCAGGACCTTGAGATGCTTCTTACGGAGCCACTCCTTAGTTGCCCTGGCTGTGTGTTTCGGGTCGTTGTCATGTTGGAAGACCCAGCCACGACCCATCTTCAATGCTCTTACTGAGGGAAGGAGGTTGTTGGCCAAGATCTCGCAAAACATGGCCCCATCCATCCTCCCCTCAATACGGTGCAGTCGTCCTGTCCCCTTTGCAGAAAAGCATCCCCAAAGAATGATGTTTCCACCTCCATGCTTCATGGTTGGGATGGTGTTCTTGGGGTTGTATTCATCCTTCTTCTTCCTCCAAACACGGCGAGTGGAGTTTAGACCAAAAAGCTCTATTTATGTTTCATCAGACCACATGACCTTCTCCCATTCCTCCTCTGGATCATTCAGATGGTCATTGACAAACTTCAGACGGGCCTGGACATGCGCTGGCTTGAGCAGGGGGACCTTGCGTGCGCTGCAGGATTTTTATCCATGACGGCGTAGTGTGTTATTAATGGTTTTCTTTGAGACTGTGGTCCCAGCTCTCTTCAGGTCATTGACCAGGTCCTGCCGTGTAGTTCTGGGCTGATCCCTCACCTTCCTCATGATCATTGATGCCCCACGAGGAGAGATCTTGCATGGAGCCCCAGACCGAGGGTGTTTGACCGTCATCTTGAACTTCTTCCATTTTCTAATAATTGCGCCAACAGTTGTTGCCTTCCCACCAAGCTGCTTGCCTATTGTCCTGTAGCCCATCCCAGCCTTGTGCAGGTCTACAATTTTATCCCTTATGTCCTTACACAGCTCTCTGGTCTTGGCCATTGTGGAGAGGTTGGAGTCTGTTTGATTGAGTGTGTGGACAGGTGTCTTTTAAACAGGTAACGAGTTCAAACAGGTGTAGTTAATACAGGTAATGAGTGGAGAACAGGAGGGCTTCTTAAAGAAAAACTAACAGATCTGTGAGAGCCAGAATTCTTACTGGTTGGTAGGTGATCAAATACTTATGTCATGCAATAAAATGCTAATTAATTACTTAAAAATCATACAATTGATTTAGATTCCGTCTCTCACAGTTGAAGTGTACCTATGATAAAAATTACAGACATCTACATGCTTTGTAAGTAGGAAAACCTGCAAAATCGGCAGTGTATGAAATACTTGTTCTCCCCACTGTATAACAAAGTATTGAGAAACTTTTGTTATTGACCAAATACATATTTTCCACCATAATTTGCAAATAAATTCATAAAAAATTCTACAATGTGATTTTCTGGATAAAAAAAATCTCATTTTTTCTGTCATAGTTGACGTGTACCTATGATGAAAATTACAGGCCTCTCTCATCTTTTTAAGTGGGAGAACTTGCACAATTGGTGGCTGACTAAATACTTTTTTTCCCCCACTGTATGCTTTTGGCTGAGCGGGGCGGAGTTTGTGTTCTGTTTGGATCTATGTGCTGTACTTTCATCTCCAACAATACAGCACCGGACGGGTCCGTGACCAAAGCGCTTCAGGGACTGACCACGCTGGCGAACGAACTGGCTGAGAACTCTGGTATTGATAGTTCCCTAAACGGTTTGTTTGATAACATATTTGGTAAATGGAAAACTATCGTTGTAACTATTCTGGGTGAAGTTATAGCTTCTATGGGTATACTTGTTCTTTGTGGATGTTGTCTTATTCCCTGTGTCCGAGGGTTGGTGAGCAAGGCGATGGAGTAGGCGGTTTCCCAACAGATGGTGAGATACGGCCCAATCCCGGACTCCGACCTAAGGAATTGTCACGATCGTTTATAGACGGGTCAGACCAAGGCGCAGCGTGATATGCATACATGTTTATTAACGAATAAACACAACGACAAAACAATAAACAAACAATACGTGAAGTCCAAGGCAGCACAACACAACATACCTTAACACGGAACAAGATCCCACAACCCACTAGTGCCAATAGGCTGCCTAAGAATGGTCCCCAATCAGAGACAATGAGCTACAGCTGCCTCTGATTGGGAACCACACCGGCCAAAATAGATCTACACATACTAGATCTAAACATAGAAACTCAACATAGCAAAACACAACACAGAAAATACACACCCTGACTCAACAAATACGAGTCCCTTGAGTCAGGGCGTGACAGTACCCCCCCCCCCAAAGGTGCGGACTCCGACCGCGCCACATAAACATAACAGGGTAGGGGCCAGGTGGGCATTCCGCCTCGGAGGCGGATCCGGCTCTGGGCGTGACCACCACTTACTCTCCACCTCCCTGTTGCGCCCCTGGTCTGGTCTGGACCTCGGCGCGCTGCTTCCCCTCTCCTTCCTCCCACGACGTACCAAGCACTGTCTGGACCCTGGTGTGGGAGACCCCGAACCTGGAGAGGGGCTGACGTCTGGGTCTGGACTGGAACCGCTGACTGGAGCTGGACCCGACGACGGTGGATCGAACTGCTCTGGCTCCGGAGTGGAGCCGCTGACCGGAGCTGGATCAGGCACCGGTGGAGCGGACTGCTCTGGCTCCGGAGTGGAGCCGCTGACCGGAGCTGGACTGGACCCCGGTGGAGCGGATTGCTCTGGCTCTGGAGTGGAGCAGCTGACCGGAGCTGGATCAGGCACCGGTGGAGCGGACTGCTCTGGCTCCGGAGTGGAGCAGCTGACTGGTGCCGGACCAGGCACCGGTGGAACAGGCACGGGCCGTGCCGGACTGGACACACGCACGACTGGCTTGGTGCGGGGAGCAGGAACGGGTCGGACCGGGCTGGCGACGCGCACAGCTGGTCTGGTGCGGGGAGCAGGAACAGGCCGGGCCGGGCTGGCGACATGCACCACTGGCTTGGTGCGAGGAGCAGGAACAGGCCGGACCGGGCTGGCGACGCGCACCACTTGCTTAGTGCGGGGAGCAGGAACGGGTCGGGTCGTACTGGGAACACGCACCACTGGCTTAGTGCGGGGAGCAGGAACAGGCCGGACCGGGCTGGCGACGCGCACCACTGACTTGGTGTGAGGGGCAGGAACAGGCCGGGCCGGGCTGGTGACGCGCACCACTGACTTGGTGCGAGGGTCAGGAACAAGCCGGGCCGGGCGGGCGACGCGCACCACTTGCTTGGTGCGAGAGGCAGGAACAGGCCGGGCCGGGCTGGCGACGTGGTGCGAGGGTCAGGAACAAGCCGGGCCGGGCGGGCGACTCGCACCACTGGCTTGGTGCGAGGGACAGGAACAGGCCCGGGCCGGGCTGGCGACGCGCACCACTGGCTTGGTGCGAGGGACAGGAAAAGGCCGGACCGGGCTGGCGACGCGCACCACTGGCTTGGTGCGAGGGACAGGAACAGGCCGGACCGGGCTAGCGACGCGCACCACTTGCTTAGTGCGGGGAGCAGGAACGGGTCGGGCCGTACTGGGAACACGCACCACTGGCTTAGTGCGGGGAGCAGGAACAGGCCGGACCGGGCTGGCGACGCGCACCACTGACTTGGTGCGAGGGACAGGAACAGGCCGGGCCGGGCTGGCGACGCGCACCACTGACTTGGTGCGAGGGGCAGGAACAGGCCGGGCCGGGCGGGCGACGCGCACCACTGGCTTGGTGCGAGAGGCAGGAACAGGCCTGGCCGGGCTGGCCACGCGCACCACTGGCTTGGTGCGAGAGGCAGGAACAGGCCGGACCGGGCTGACGACGCGCACCACTGGTTTGGTGTGGGGAGTAGGAACTGGCCGTACCGGACTGGCGACACGCACCACTGGCCTGGTGCGGGGAGCAGGAACAGGCCGGGCCGGGCTGGCGACGCGCACCACTGACATGGTGCGAGAGGCAGGAACAGGCCGGGCCGGGCTGGCGACGCGCACCACTGGCTTGGTGCGAGGAACAGGAACAGGCCTGGCCTGGCTGGCGACGCGCACCACTGGCTTGATGCGAGGAGCAGGAACGGGCCGGACCGTACTGGGAACACACACCACTTGCTTTGTGCGGGGAGCAGGAACGGGCCGGACCGTACTGGGAACACACACCACTTGCTTTGTGCGGGGAGCAGGAACGTGTCGGGCCGTACTGGGAACACGCACCACTGTCTTAGTGCGGGGAGCAGGAACGGGCCGGACCAGACTGGCGACACGCACCACTTGCTTGGTGCGAGGAGCGGTACTGGGTTCCTTTATAAACCCTGCTCCTTCTTTTTTTTTTCTTCTTCTTTTTTTCTGCTGCCTAACCAGCTCCTCTCGCCGTGCCTCTACACCTTCCTTCTCCCTTTTTTCCTCCTGTAGCTCCTCCCTCTGACCAAATAACTCCTGTTCCCTCTGAACCAACAGCCCCCGTAACATGGTGGCCTCCTCTCCTAAACTGCAGATCCGCCCTTCAACGGCCTCCTGCTGCCTTGTCGTCCACACCGTGTGCCCCCCCCAAAAATGTTCTTGGGGTTGCCTCTCGGGTCTCCGTCGTCGGCACGGTTGGCGCCGTTTCTCCTCTCCTGCCTGGGCATTTACCTTCGCCCATGGCCCTTTCCCCGCGAATATCTCCTCCCATGACCACAATTTGCCCCCCTGTGACATCGCTACTCGCTCTTCCTGGGCACGCTGCTTGGTCCTCATTTGGTGGGATCTTCTGTCACGATCGTTTATAGACGGGTCAGACCAAGGCGCAGCGTGATATGCATACATGTTTATGAATTAATAAACACAACGACAAAACAATAAACAAACGATACGTGAAGTCCAAGGCAGCACAACACAACACAACATACCTTAACACGGAACAAGATCCCACAACCCACTAGTGCCAATAGGCTGCCTAAGTATGGTCCCCAATCAGAGACAATGAGCTACAGCTGCCTCTGAGTGGGAACCACACCGGCCAACATAGATCTACACATACTAGATCTAAACATAGAAACTCAACATAGCAAAACACAACACAGAAAATACACACCCTGACTCAACAAATACGAGTCCCTTGAGTCAGGGCGTGACAGGAATGAAGGATATGACCTACCAGGCTTGGTGGAGGACGACGACGATCCAGATAGTTTGAGACTGGATGTTTTCCTAGAACTATAAATCTCTAGTTTAAAAGTTATTGTAATGATCTTTTGTGTATTAAAGTCTCGTTTCAAGTATGATGTACTAGTTACCATTGCTAAAAAGTAACGTTACGCTTTTAATCATGGGGTAACCCTGATGAACCTGTAATGTTTTTATATGCAAACCAACTTATATACTTCATTGAGTGTGATTCATTTCTATAACAAAATATATTTTGTATGTGTGTAATATTTAGTCAAAGGGTGGAATTGATAGATTAATTATTAATGACTAATTATTACGCCCTGAAACTGTGTATAATGTGTTAGAAATGTGTGAGTGTAGGACCAGTAAAGGCTATGGCATTGAGTCACTATTTAGCAATGTGAGTAAGAGTTAGGCCAGACAACAAAGACAACTGAGAAACTAAGATAAAGAGGCCTCCCAATTTATGGAGGGGAGAAACTGTTATAAAAACATGGTGCAGAATATTGTGAGAACGGCAATAACTGAGTAATGCAGGGAGTAGGATATGTGTGTGTGTGTGTGTGTGTGTATGTATGTATGCATGTGTGTATATGTGTGTGTGTGTGAACTGATGGTCAGTAGAGCAGTTTTAGAGTGGAAAACTACAGCCCGCTTACAGAGGGGAGGGATTTTTTTGTATGACATATGAGTATAAAAGATGGACTCTGAAATTGTGATGGCAGAATTCTCAATGAATAAATATCTCTGACTATGCAGACCGGGACTCTGGCCGTTACTTAAATCCCAAAAGACTTACAACCTTTTGGGAGACGCACAGAGACACTGAAATAGTTTGTTAAATAATTCACGTAACAGTACTCAGAGCATGCGCTGACCTGGCAAGAGTCTGGCAAGAGTCTTCACTGTCATTTTAAACCTCTCCCTGACCCAGTCTGTAATATCTATGTTTCAAGCAGACCACCATAATCCCTGTGCCGAACAACGCCAACGTAACCTGTCTAAATGACTATCGCCCCGTAGCACTCACATCTGTAGCCATGACATGCTTTGGTATTTTTGGTATTTGGTATTTTATTAGGATCCTCATTAGCTGTTGCAAAAGCAGCATATACTCTTCCTGGGGTCCACACAAAACATAAAACATTACATAATACAGAACATAAATAGACAAGAACAGCTCAAGGACAGAACAGCCTGTAAAAATATATTGTAAAACAATCTGGCCACCTAAGTCATAGACTGTTCTCACTGCTACGGCAAGTGGTACCGATGCACCAAGTCTGGAACCAACACGACCCTGAAAAACTTCTAGCCTAAAGCTATAAGACTGCTAAATAGTTGGTTAAAGAGCTAACCAAATAGCTACCTGGACTATCTGCATTGACCATTTTGCACAAATGTTTTACTCATCACATACGCTGCTGCTACTGTTGACTATCTGTCACTGTATTCCTAGTTACAGTATATGTACATTCAGTGTTTTCGGAAAGTATTCAGACCTTGACTCTTTCCACATTTTGTTATGTTACAGCCTTATTCTAAAATGGATTTTAAAAAAAAATGTCCTCATGCTTCTACACACAATACCCCATAATTACAAAGCGAAAACCGGTTTTTAGATTTTTTTGCAAATGTATTAAAAATAAAAAACATAAATACCTTATTTACATAAGGATTTAGACCCTTTGCTATGAGACTCGAAATTGAGCTCAGGTACATCTTGTTTCCATTGATCATCCTTGAGATGTTTCTACAACTTGATAGAAGTCCACCTGTGGTAAATTAAATTGATTGGACATGATTTGGAAAGGCACACACCTTTCTATATAAGGTCAAACAGTTGACAGCTCATGTCAGAGCAAAAACCAAGCCATGAGGTCGAAGGAATTGTTCGTAGAGCTCCGAGATAGGACTGTGTCGAGGGCACCAAAAAATGTCTGCAGCATTGAAGGTCCCCAAGAACACAGTGGCCTCCATCATTCTTAAATGGAAGAAGAAGAAGTTTGGAAGACTCTTCCTAGAGCTGGCTGCCCGGCCAAACTGAGCAATTGGGGGAGAAGGGCCTTGGTCAGGGAGGTGACCAAGAACCTGACATTCCAGAAGGACAAAAATCTCTGCAGCACTCCACCAATCAAGTTTTTATGGTAGAGTGGCCAGACGGAATCCACTGCTCAGTAAAAGACACATGACATCCCGCTTGGAGTTTGCCAAAAGGCACCTAAAGCCTCTCAGACCATGAGAAACAAGATTATCTTGTCTGATGAAACCAAGATTAAACTCTTTAGCCTGAATGCCAAGCGTCACATCTGTAGGAAACCTGGCACCATCCCTACGATGAAGCATGGTGGTGGCAGCATCATGCTGTGGTGATGATTTTCAGCGGCAGGGACTGGGAGACTTTTCAGGATTGAGGCAAAGATGAACGGAGCAAAGTACAGAGAGATCCTTGATGAAAACCTGCTCCTGACCACTCAGGACCTCAGACTGGGGCGAAGGTTCACCTTCCAACAGGAAAACAACCCTAAGCACACAGTCTAGATATCGCAGGACTGGCTTCCGGACAAGTTTCTGAATGTCTTTGAGTGGCCCAGCCAGAGCCCAGACTTGAACCCGATCAAACATCTCAGAAGAGATCTGAAAATAGCTGTGCAGCGATGCTCCCCATCCATCCTGATAGAGCTGGAGAGGATATGCAGAGAAGAATGGAAGAACCTCCCCAAATAGTTTAGTTTATTTGATTAATTCGACCATTTAAAAAAACAAGCACACATATAACTTGAAAAAGCCATATATGCACATGAGTAAAATCATTGAGGATAACACATAATAAAGTCTGGGAATTATTTCCATTGTGGTCCTCTAAATACAGGTGTGCCAATCTTGTAGCGTCATACCCAAGAAGACTCGAGGCTGTAAACGCTGCCAAAGCTGCTTCAACAAAGTACTGATTAAAGGGTCTGAATACTTATGTAAATGTGGTATTTCAGTTGTACATTTTTTATACATTTGCAAAAATGTCCCCAAAACTGTTTTTGCATTGTCATTATGGGGTTTTGTGTGTAGATTTATAAGAATAAGAAAAAAACTATTTCATCCATTTTAGAATAAGGCTGTAACATATCAAAATGTGGAAAAAGTGAAGGGGTCTGAATACTTTCCGAATGCACTGTATCTGCCTCAATTACCTTGTACCCCTGCACATTGACTCGGTACTGGTACCCCTTGTGTATAGCGAAGTTATTGTTACTCATTGTGTTTTACTTTTCTATTATTTCTCTATTTTCTTTCTCTCTGCATTGTTGGGAAGGACCCGTAATTGAGCATTTCACTGTTACTCCACACCTGTTGTTTATGAAGCAAGTGACAAATCAAATTAGATTTTAATTAATAAAAGTGCGTAATAAATAAATGTGGGTATGTGACGGGTAAATTGTGTGAGATATGTCGATTCGCAATCCAATCAGAAAGCTGTTAACCAAAAACGTCACGTGTACATATATATGTAACGTAGTTTATGCTGTCTGTGAAAATTCTTGACTTTGCCTGTAACCAATGCATCAGGGGAGTGATAATTTTCAAAGCTGGCTCTTGTCAAAAACAGACTAAGATCAACGTTGAGACAGGAACATTTACGCCCACTCTTTGAATGGATGGAGAGCGAGTGCACGAATTGTTGAGAGTTAATTATTTGTTGCAGAAATCTAAGTTTAACAGGCTAGAGTGTATTTGTTACGTAGATAATTTTTTTGGGGGTGTATTAACCGACGGCCTGTATAGGTCTGGAAAAATAAATCAGTTATTGTCACTTATTTTTTTACTCTGCTTGTAAATCGTTCTCTCTGCGACACCGATTCTGTTGCTATGTCTCTTCTCATGGAGGCTTCCCTGTTCAGATAAGAAATTTAGCATTTTGTGTGCTGCAGGAGCTGTATTTACTATGCTCTCTTCCAGGACAATGTGGACCAACCGGAGTTCCAATGCAACAATTGTTTACTCGCAGAGGACTATAGAGAAGAAGTGGCTACTCTTAGCAAACAGATTAAGAACTTGCATAATCTACTGGGGAAAGCACCCACGTCTACCTTCTCCTTCTTTACTCCACACGCTGGATGCCATCTGATGTGTTGAAAGTATCACCGCCATGTCAACACTCATTGACTGAATGGCCAATTCCTTCTGGGGACCCTTCCCCGAAGAAGTCAACCCACTTCCCTGGAAAATGGAGCAGGACCATTGCTTCTGATGGATTTAGTGGATGATACGGTCACCATTCCTGCTGCCCAACCATGGAAGCACGTCACCTGCCGTAGGCCAAATGGAGGGAAGCGGCCTGTGGCGAGAGGGGCTTCTTTGGCATTGGGAAGCCCGACCCAAATCCAGTTGTCGAACAGCTTCGCCCTCCTGGCTTCGGAGGTTCCATCGTCCCCTATCCTGACTCCTTCCCAGGGGGATTCTGCCTCGGATTCTGCCTTGGACTCCGATCACCGGACCTCAAGGGTGCCTGACACACCATCTCCTCCGTCAGCCACAATAGGTTTTGCAGCCGGCTCTGGACGCAAAAACTGCCGGACCTCCTCTGTCATCTCACCAGCCATCATAATCGGAAGCTCTATGGTGAGAAACATCTCAGTTCCCGGGGAAAAAACCTTGCGCTATCCTGGGGCTCGGATACAGGACATTACTAGGCTACTTCCTACCGCTTTACGCCAGAACACGAGGGCTGTCGCTGTTGTAATCCATGTGGGATCTAACAACATTAGGATGGCTTGCTCGGAACGCCTGAAACTGGATTTTATAGAACTGATTGGAACGCTGAAAGACTCCGGTAAACGTCAAATTATATCAGGCCAAGTGCCATCACTGAGTCGTGGCAGCGAAAGATTTAGTAGGTTGCTGGCACTACACAACTGGCTAGGAGTCTACTGTAGCTCTGTTGGAGTTACTTTTGAGGATAACTGACACCTTTTGGAAACAGAAGATGTTCTACAGAGAAGATGGGGTCCATCCAAATTCTTGGTACCTTTACCCTGTCCTCGCATTTCAAGGCTGCACTGAGACATTGACTTATCAACCAAGTCCCGCTCAGGTAATTCCAACCATAAATGATCAGCATCTTCATCATACTGCAGGCCCGCAACAAGTAACCATCATTGACTCTTGTTTTAACCCACATCCTCACTCGAGGCAACGGCCCAATGGTACAGTTGGAGACAATCTTGTATCTATGCTAATTCAAGCTAGCCCTATGGTATTTTCAAATAAGGGCATACCAACTGAGCACAGTTTGAGGCATATGCTCAATGGTTCAGTTCTAGGCAATCTTGTATATATTCCAATTCAAGCCAACCTCATGGTATTTTCTAGTAGGGGGTTACCTGTTGAACATAGCATGTTTGTATTAGAAACTCTGTCTGATCTGAATTCCCACAGCTTGACAGCCTCTGGTCCCAACCATTTTGCTTCAGCTGGCCACTTGTTTGAAAGGATAATCTCTGAAAATTCATCTCATCCCACTAGAGGGAGTAATTTAGTCACCTCAGAACAGATTGTAGAGCATGATGCACTAACAGACTCAGATACTTTATTTTCATTTTAACCCTTTGATGTCTATGATGTGCTAATTGCTTTGCTAAAGATTGATGTTAAACAAACATAGGGGCTGATTCACTTGATCCTTTCTTACTGCAGCTCTCTGCCCCACTTATTGCAGAACCACTGACCTATATTTTTTACTTGACAATGGTTTCTGGTATTATCCCTAAGATCTGGAAAGCGGCACATGTCCTCACCCTACATAAAGGAGGAGATCCCAAATACAAGGAACTGGAACACAAAAGTACGAAATTACGCAGAAATCAACAAGGTAGAAATATTTATTGTCCTATCATGATAAAACGGTGACCAACCCTATATCCTAGACACCCACCTGAACGACCTACCCACTAAGGAGGTCCTTATCCATTTATAGGCCTACTGCAAGTAGCCTACGCAGCTAAGACAAAAAGATGAACACAGAGACCCACTAAAGCAGGACCGCCCCCTCAAGAGCCTGCCTGGCAGGGTTGGTCCAACAAAGCCAAAGACCCAGATAGGAGAGCATAATATTCAAGGATTTTCTCAAAGCTGCTAATGAGAAGCTTAACGACCTCGTACCTAGCCGGTTAGAATTCCGGTGGAGTACCCCCACCCAGGTAGTGGCAGTGCTGGCAACACTGTCTGCAGTAACCCATGGGGAGGGTGTCACACACAGACAATCAGACAGAGGCAAATTATTGAGGCCCTGGTAGCTCAGAATAATCAAAACGGTCTGACTGCACAGAGGTGCTTGGGAAGAAGAGTCACAACGGGGGAACAGCGTGTGTGTTGGGGGGTATCCAAGCTCCATCAGCTAGGACTAGACATAAGTTAACCCTCCCGTTGTCCTAGGGTCAAAATGACCCGCCACTGTGTTGAAACCAACTTTATTTAATTTTTATATTTTTGGAATCATTTGTGAGAAGGAGGCAGTGAGACTTTAAAGAAAGTATCACTGCCTCCTTCTCACAAATGATCAAAAAAATATAAACATTAAATAAAGTTGGTTCAACACAGTGGCGGGTCATTTGTTAGATGTTAGATCGGGTTCAAGTCCGGGCTCTGGCTGCGCCACTCAAGGACATTCAGTGCTTAGGGTCATTGTCCTGTTGGAAGGTGAACCTTCACCCCAGTCTGAGGTCCTGAGCAGGTTTTCATCAAGGATCTCTCTGTACTTTGCTCCGTTCATCTTTGCCTTGATCCTGACTAGTCTCCCAGTCCCTGCCGCTGCTAAACATCCCCACAGCATGATGCTGCCACCACCATGCTTCAATGTATGGATGGTGCCAGGTTTCCTCCAGACGTGGCGCTTGGTATTCAGGCCAAAGAGTTCAATCTTGGTTTCATCAGATCAGATAATCTTGTTTCTCATCATCTGAGAGTCTTTAGGTGCCTTTTGGCAAATTCCAAGCGGCCTGTCATGTGCCTTTTACTGAGGAGTGGCTTCCGTCTGGCCACTCTACCATAAAGGCCTCATTCGTGGAGTGCTGCAGAGATGGTTGTCCTTCTGGAAGGTTCTCCTATCTCCACAGAAGAACTCTAGAGCTCTGTCAGAGTGAACATCGGGTTCTTGGTCACCTCCCTGTCCAAGGCCCTTCTCCCCCAATTGCTCAGTTTGGCCGGGCAGCCAGCTCTAGGAAGAGTCTTGGTGGTTCCAAACTTAATCCATTTAAGAATTATGGAGGCCACAGACATGTGTGTGCCTTTCCAAATCATGTCCAATCAATTAACTTTACCAAAGGTGGAATCCAATCAAATTATAGAAATATCTCAAGGATGATCAATGGAAACAGGATGCACCTGAGCTAAATGTCGAGTTTCATGGCAAAGGGTCTGAAAACTTACACCACTAGTCAAAAGTTTTAGAACACCTACTCATTCAAGGGTTTTTCTTTATTTGTACTATTTTCTACATTGTAGAATAATAGTGAAGACAGCAAAACTATGAAATAACACATATGGAATCATGTAGTAACCAAAAAAGTGTTTAACAAATCAAAATATATTTAATATATGAGATTCTTCAAATAGCCACCCTTTGCCTTGATGACAGCTTTGCACACTCTTGGCATTCTCTCAACCAGCTTCACCTGGAATGCTTTTCCAACAGTCTGGAAGGAGTTCCCACATATGCTGAGCATTTGTTGGCTGCTTTTCCTTCACTCTGCGTTCCGACTCAATTTGGTTGAGGTCGGGGGATTGTGGAGGCCAGGTCATCTGATGCAGCACTACATCACTCTCCTTCATGGTAAAATAGCCCTTACACAGCCTGGAGGTGTGTTGGTTCATTATCCTGTTGAAAAACAAATGACAGTCCCACTAAGCCCAATCCAGATAGGATGGCTTAGTAGGATAACACCTCCTCCTCCATGCTTTACGGTGGGAAACACATGCGGAGATCATCCGTTCACCCACACCGCGCCTCACAAAGACACGGCGGTTGGAACCAAAAATCTCCAATTTGGCCTCCAGACCAAAGGACACATTTCCACGCTCTCATGTCCATTCGCTCGTGTTTCTTGGCCAAAGAAAGTCTCTCAAAGATCCTAGGATCCACGTGTGCAAATAAAATAAAATCAAATTGTATTTGTCACATGCGCCGAATCCAGCAGGTGTAGACCTTACAGTGAAATGCTTACTTACAAGCCCTTAACCAACAATGCAGTTTTAAGAAAGAATACCAAAAAAAATCACAAAAAATACAACATCAAATAATACGAAATAAAAGTCACAAATAATTAAAGAGCAGCAGTAAAAATAACAATAGCGAGGCTATATACTGGGGGTACCGGTAACCAGTCAATATGCGGGGGCACCGATTAGTCGAGGTAATTGGGGTAATATGTACATGTAGGTAGAGATAAAGTCAATATGCATAGATAATAAACAGAGTAGAAGCAGCGTAAAAGAGGGGGTGGGGTGGGGGGGGGCAATGCAAATAGTCTGGGTAGCCATTTGATTAGATGTTCAGGAGTCTTATGGCTTGGGGGTAGAAGCTGTTTAGAAGCCTCTTGGACCTAGACATGGCGCTCCGGTACCGCTTGCTGTGCAGTAGCAGAGAGAACAGTCTATGACTAGGGTGGCCTGGAATAGAGGTCCTGAATGGCAGGAAGCTTGGCCCCAGTGATGTACTGGGCCGTACGTACTACCCTCTGTTGTGCCTTGCGGTTGGAGGCCGAGCAGTTGCCATACCAGGCGGTGATGCAACCAGTCAGGATGCTCTTGATGGTGCAGCTGTAGAACCTTTTGAGGATCTGAGGACCCATGCCAAATCTATTCAATCTCCTAGGTTTTGTTGTGCCCTCTTCACGACTGTCTTGGTGTGCTTGGACCATGTTAGTTTGTTGGTGATGTGGACACCAAAGAACTTGAAGCTCTCAACCTGCTCCACTACAGCTCCGTTGATGAGAATGGGTGCGTGCTCAGTCCTCTTCTTTTTCCTGTAGTCCACAATCATCTCCTTTGTCTTGATCACGTTGAGGGAGAGGTTGTTTTCCTGGCACCACATGGCCAGGTGTCTGACCTCCTCCCTATAGGCTGTCTCGTCGTTGTCGGTGATCAGGCGTACCACTGTTGTGTCATCAGCAAACTTAATGAATGTGTTGGAGTTGTGCCTGGCCATGCAATCCTGAGTGAACAGGGAGTACAGGAGGGGACTGAGCACGCACCCCTGAGAGGCCCCCGTGTTGAGGATCAGCGTGGCGGATGTGTTGTTACATTTACATTTTACATTTTAGTCATTTAGCAGACGCTCTTATCCAGAGCGACTTACAGTTAGTGAATACATGTTTTTTTTTTTTTTATACTGGCCCCCCGTGGGAATCGAACCCACAACCCTGGCGTTGCAAACGCCATGCTCTATCAACTGAGCTACATCCCTGCCGGCCATTCCCTCCCCTACCCTGGACAACGCTGGGCCAATTGTGCGTCACCCATGAGTCTCCCGGTCGCGGCCGGCTGCGACAGAGCCTGGATTCGAACCAGGATCTCTAGTGGCATAGTTAGCACTGCGATGCAGTGCCTTAGACCACTGCGCCACTCAGGAGCCGCCACTTGTTACCTACCCTTACCACCTGGGGGCGGCCCATCAGGGTGCAGAGGGAGGTGTTCTGTCCCAGGGTCCTTAGCTTAGTGTTGTCTATTAGTCAATGGGACAACAACCCAACTTGGGATGGGGGGAGTTTCTAGCGGGTGGAATATTGGAGGACAATTGGAGGTTTAGTCAGTTGCAGTGCAAATATCACGGTGCAGCTACATTATATATACAAAAGTATCTGGACACGCCTTCAAATTAGTGGATTCTGCTATTTCAGCCACACCTGTTGCTGAGAGGTGTATAAAATCAAGTACACAACCATGGAATCTCCATAGACAAACATTGGCAGCTGAATGGCCTTACTGAAGAGCTCAGTGACATTCTACGTGGCACCGTCATATGATGCCACCTTTCCAACAAGTCATTTCGTCAAATTTCTGCCCTGCTTGAGCTGCCCCGGTTAACTGTAAGTGGTGTTATTGTGAAGTGGAAACGTCTAGTAGAAACAACGGCTCAGCCGAGAAGTGGTAGGACACAAAAGCTCACAGAATGGTACCGCCGAGTGCTGAAGCGCGTAGCGCTTAACAATCGTCTGTCCTTGGTTGCAACACTCACTACCAAGTTCCACTACCAAGTTCCAAACTTCTCTGGAAGCAACGTCAGCACAAGAACTGTTCGTCGGGAGCTTCATGAAATGGGTTTCCATGGCCAAGCAGCCGCAAACAAGCCTAAGATCACCTTGCGTAATGCCAAGCGTCACCTGGAGTGGTGTAAAGCTCGCCACAATTGGACTCTGGAGCAGTGGAAACATGTTCTCTGGTGTGATGAATCACGCTTCACCATCTGGCAGTCCGACGGACGAATACCTGCCCGAATGCCTAGTGCCAACTGTAAAGTTTTGTGGAGGATGAATAATGGCCTGGAGCTGTTTTTCATGGTTCGGGCTAGGCCCCTTAGTTCCAGTGAAGGGAAATCTTAACGCTACAGCATATAATAACATTCTAGACGATTCTGTGCTTCCAAATTTGTGGCAACAGTTTGGGGAAGGCTCTTTCCTTTTTCAGCATGACAATGCCCCCATGCACAAAGCGAGGTCCATACAGAAATGGTTTGTCGATATTGGTGTGTAAGAACTTGACTGGCCTGCACAGAGCCTTGACCTCAACCCTATCGAACACCTTTGTGATGAATTGGAACGTCGACTGCGAGCCAGGCCTAATCGCCCATCATCAGTGCCCACTCTCGTGGCTGAATGGAATCAAGTCCCCGCAGCAATGTTCCAACATCTAGTGGAAAGCCTTCCCAGAAGAGTGGAGGCTGGTATAGCAGCAAAGGGGGGATAATGGGTGCATGATGCCCCTGCTTGAATGTAACGCTTTTCTCATTCCCTTTTAAATGTCACGCACAAAAGACAACATCCGTGAGTATTTGCTCCTCACTGCTCTTGATCCATACCATTAGCTTAAACAGAGAATCAATTATTTCACCCCTGATGGAGTTGATTATGCAGAGACAATAAAAGCTGAAGTGAAGCAGGGAAAGCCATAATTACACGATTACCTGTTTCCCCTTTTCACCTTCACAAGCACACGTGCCTGGCTGGTATTTTAGGGGTGAACCCATAATTACCTGATAAGAAACAAGGAAAGAAAATATATTCTTAGAGCAAGTTCACATACGCACGCATGCACACACACACACACACACACACACATTATTGTCTTTTGAGTATGACCTTGAAGGTTCCCAGACCATAAAACACCCCTGGTAATAATGTTTAATAGTTTGGTATCACTCAAATATCACTGCAAGATCAGAAAACATTTCGTCAACCCCTCTCCCATTCCAGAGTCAGCTTTGAAGTGTTTGCCTCTAAGGAATAATGAGGATCAAGGTCATTTGGGATGACTTAGGAGCCAGCCCACAACACACACACACACGCACTGATACACATACACACACACACACAGGTAGAAATCACTAAGATAGAGAGAGAAAGGGGTTGAATTATGGAATGCAGTCTCCTTTGTGGTGTTTGATATGTTGATTCTTCTATATCTTAATGGAGTCCCCTTTTGAAATCTCAAAGCTTGTGGTGGCCTCTCTCACCCTAAATGTATAGTGTATTCCGGCTCAACTTCTTAACTAGAAGAGGGATATGAACAGTGGGTAACCAAATGCATTGCTCTGCCAGTTTCCCACTAGTTAGAAAATGGTGAGAAGCTAATCTTAAAATACTGTGACTGATTTATTTGTAGGTATCGGAATGTGTGATGTTTCATACATTACATTAACTGATAACACTTTACTTGACACCCAGCATCATAACACATTATGACACGGTCATAACCATGTCATAATATGTCATAACAGCGGACATAACTTGTCATAACCTGTTATAATATGGTCATAGCACTTCCATGACACATATATTTAGACCTGTTGTGACATATATTGCGTTATTTTATGGCTGGTTATGACACCTACAGTACATAAGCGTGTAAAAACCCACAAAACCTACCATGGTAGTAATTTTATGGCTGGTTATGACACCTACATAAAACCCACAAAATCTACCACACAAGGCAAAACATTTCATTACACTATAGCTTATTAGTCAACAGTATGTTTATGTTATATATATATTTTATTTTTATTGACCATATTAAATTATCACTGTAATTGCGCACACATTGATTTCAGACACACACCTACCCCAATGCTCTGTTGCTGATGACTGGGATGAATGCAGGAGCACATTTCAGGAGCAGGACAAGACACCCTCTTTTTGATTGATGACTGATATAAGGGCATGCACGTGATAGGTCTATCTGGCTTATAATATAAAATGCCATTTAGCAGACACTTTTATCCAAAGCGACTTACAGTCATGTGTGCATACATTTTTACGTATGGGTGGTCCCGGGGATCGAACCCACTACCCTGGCGTTACAAGCGCCATTCTCTACCAATTGAGCTACAGAGGACCACATATGGCTTATATGATTATGATGGTCATAATGCTTCTTGACAGTGTCGTAAAGTGTATTTTCTAGAAATGATTTACAGTTTTTCTCGATTGCTAAGACACATTTCTTGAAAGCTGCTCTCCTTTTCTCTTAACTGTGAACACAAAACCCAATTTTCAAGCTACATTCACAAAACCTCAGACTCTTCTTGCAAAACCAAACTTTCACCTCAAAACAGTTCAATCTGTGCTCAAAACTGAACTATGTTGTCAAATCGTGCCCCGAGTCAATCAAAATTAAAAACACTACTGAACAGTCACTAAACACTACAGAGAAAAATAGAAAACACAATGCTCAGGACATGAAGCAGGAGAAATAAATGTTTATTGTTCACTGTAGGCTAAATGCATGTTGCAAAAAAAAAAAAAAACTGTGCATTTAGCACTTGTACAAAAAGACAAAACAGAAATCTTGTGCATTTACATGTAGCACTTGTAAAAACAAACAGAAATCTTATGCGTTTGCCACTTGTGTACAGTAAGCCCATGTAAAAATAAAGTACAAAAATATACAAATAAGTGCATTACTCAGCCACAGCATCATGTCTCCGTACTGGGTCAGGCCACAGGACTTCATCCACATCACAGGCCACATTTTGTCTGGCCAGGCAACGGGGAAAAAACCCCTGGCATGCCGTATCCAGGCTTGGCATGCCTCCACACCTATGTCACCACAGGCAAGTCCCATGGCTTGCAGGAGATTTACCCTGGTGTAAGGTTGGCGTTCATATACCTTCCACCGCCATGAGGAGAAGAATTCCTCAATGGGGTTTAGGAAAGGGGAGTACGGTGGAAGGCAAAGATTGATAAAACCTTGGTTCATATTGTACCACTCTCTAACCTGGAGGGCTCTGTGAAAACTCACATTGTCCCAAACAACAACATAGATGGGATGCTCATCCTGCTGCCCTAACAAAGCATCTTGCATGTGATTGAGGAAAATGAGGAGCTGGTGATTGTTGTAGGGCCCCAGGTTGGCATGATGGTGGACAACCCCATGATTGCTGATGGCAGCACATAATGTGACATTGCCACCACGCTGCCCAGGAACACCAACAATGGCCCGATGGCCAATCACATTACGGCCTCTCCTTCTCCTTTTGGTGAGATTAAACCCAGCTTCATCCATGTAGATGTATTGATGGGGTCTTTCCATTGCATCCAGTTGAAAAACCCTCTGAAATAGATATAGTTTTGTAAGTGATACGGAAAAAGTGATTTAGGCCACTACAGTAAATCACTACTTAGAGTAATCAACATTGAATGTATCTGGATATATGCCAACCTGTACATACTGGAATCTTTGCTCTTTGACTCTGTCTGAGTTGCGATCAAAGGGCACTCTGTATAGCTGTTTCATGCGCAGTCTGTTGCGCTTGAGGACACGATCAACAGTAGAGAGGCTGACACTGTTGATACCCTCAAAATTTAAATGGTCCTCAATGATCTTCTGCTGAATTTCGCTCAGTTTAATGGCATTGTTCTCACGGACCATATCAACAATTAGGGTCTCTTGGTGTGGGGAGAACATACCTGTCCTCCCACCCCCCATGTGGCAGTCTTTCAATTCTACAAAAAGAGAACATGGAGTTACAAAAATATACATGGAATACTAGGCCTACAAACAGTTAGACCAACCCTCCATTACAATACTACAGTACATTGGTACAGTGATGTACTGAAACATATATTTACTTACAGTATACTGTGGTACAGTATATAGTATGTCATACAGTAATTGCTGTCAACATTTACATACTGTACTATAATGTCAATAAAAGGTAATTACCTGTTCTCTTCTCTAAATCTTCGGATTATGGTGGACACAGTGAATCTACTGATGTTTGGTTGTACCCTTTGTCCAGCCTCCCTCATGCTCATACCATGGACAAGAACATGGTCAATCACAGTAGCTCTGATTTCATCAGATATTACTGTTTGTCTTCGCTGACCACCTCAACCACCTCGACCTCCTCTCACACGAACTCTTCCTCTCAGATTTCTATCCATTGTAGGGCCTCACAAACCAGTGCTCTCTGAACTGGCTTACTGTATATGTTCCCTCACATCATTAGCCACAAGTGTGATCAATTTTGAGTTGTTGTGTTCAAGTGGTGACACCTGTGCTCTAATTGTGTTTGACTTTTGTCACCTGTGCTCACCATTATGCAGCACGGGTGAATCACAATGAAAATGTGTTGGCAAGTTATGTCTAAACAGGTGAAAAGTGCTTATGGTTTTGCCAAAAGAGTGATTGATTCAATCAGTGGGTTCAGGCAACTGAGCATTTGGTTCAGACAATAGGGTTTAGTGTTTTAGCAATTGAGAAAAACTGTAAAATATGATGAGAAACATGGCTGTAAATAATTAATTACAACAACAAGAAAGGATTTAAGAAGCAAACTTTCAAATGAAAGGAAACTTTAGGGTTTTGACACTATTATGTAGGTGTCATAACCAGCCATAAAAATAATGCAATATATGTCACAACAGGTGTAAATATATGTGTTATGACACTGGGTGTCAAGTAAAGTGTTACCTATTAACGGATACTTTTCAAAATGATCAACAGTATCTACATTGTTTACCTAAAATTCGTTGCACTTTGCAATTTCCCACACACTGAATACTTTCACAGTTTTTTGGGACATTACGTGAAACTAGCTGGCTACAATTGTGTCTGACAGTTTGAGGGCTCCTGACAAGTCAAAAGAGATAGAGATACATACACACAGGGAGAGAGAGAGAGAGAGAGAGAGAGAGAGAGAGAGAGAGAGAGAGAGAGAGAGAGAGAGAGAGAGAGAGAGAGAGAGAGAGAGAGAGAGAGAGAGAGAGTTGATTTAGAAATCTATCACACCACCAGATGACACTGTTGCTATGTAGACCTGTTTTATTATGATAATTGTGCAGCAAACTACAGTCTGAGACATAATCATTGAATGAAACACATTTGATTTCAGACAGTCAAAGAAGACTCTCACCAGGATTCCATACAGACAAATTCAGTCAATTACATACAGAGAAATGCAGTTCCATAGAAATTCAAAATCCCGGTGTTCTACCGTCTTTCTTTATGCACCATTAAAGCCAGGCAATAGAATGTGTTTGCCCATGTCAGATTGCTCTTTAACCTCTGTATAATAGGCCACCGGCCCCTCCATCACACCGTTCTCACTGTAGACCGTCGTCTTTTCTTGTTGTTATTCCGTTTTTATTCTGAGAATGTGCTCATGAATGCACACTGCCCATGAATGCACTTTCTGTCATCCTGGCAGAAACCCAGGAGCTACATCCATTCAAACATCCACAGCTGCAACACTGCTGTCCTTGGTGACACTGATGCACTTTCATATTAAAATACAGCACACAATTAATTCAGACTTTATAATTGTGCACGTCGTACAGTAATACCTCTCTGAGCCTGGCGTGCGCGAGAAATCAGGAGCGGGATTGCTGGAGAGTGGAGAGTGTCTCACATTACACCATCACAGATGATGATGCCTTTGATGAGTTCATCACGTTGAGGCTCTCTAATGAGTTTGAAAGGCAAGTGTCTGGTTGCTCAGGCTTGCTGACGGCAATAAAAGCCCAGGATACTTCCTGTGGCGATGCTTTAGATGTCAGGGTTTGACAGCTGTTCCATGCCGCAGTAATGCACACTCTTCATGTGCTAATCAATTCAGCGGATCAATAATTTAGCCTCAGTCATTTTAGGCAGGGCTCTGTTCCATTTATTTTGTAATACTGTAATGTATCTATTTGCTGCAGTCATTCTTGGATACTATATCATATCCATTTAGCTTGTTATCCTCACCATGAAATGATAGACAAAGGGTGAAATGTTAACAGCAATATCCTGACTAATTCCCATGGGTCTTGAAGGGGGGATTCACAATGCGGCAATGGAATATGGGATGAGAGGATAGTACAGGGTAAAGTGTTCTTGGAGGGGGGGTTCTTTAAGAGAAGCATTAGTTGTCTTGTGAGGTCTTGTGAGGGCACTTTTGGTCCATTTCAATCTGCGGATGCAATTGCTGTATTCCAAGCAATCTGCATGCAAATAATCTCAGATTATCCTCCCCTCGACATTCCAAAATGGATTTCCCAAGACAACCGCAGGCACACCCATGGCCACAGATTTGCAGAGACTGGGTCAGCAGTGCCTGACAGAACATTTTCTTACTGAACTCAATGTCTTTATGATTGGGGGCCGGGGCAATTGTCACTGTGCCAATCAGCATGGCACGTCATAATGCCCATGTGTGAGATCGTTGCGAGTGCCATGCCAAAGGGCACACACTGCGGTCAGTGGGATATCTTAATTACAAACCTATAAATAGACAACTCTCGCTAGCCCACTATGAATACTGGGCATGACAGATTTTATGGTTAGAGTAGCCAATCAATGCCCCTAATACTAGTCTAGGACCAGCAGGAGCCATGTAGCACAGATGAACAGGAACCGCACCAGATTCATGCCTATGGACAGCAGGGAGATGGGGTTTTGACCCCCATTCCCAGAACCACAGTGCTAGGATGGATCACATCAATGGAGCTCTAGTGAACTGGCGATAGTCTGTGAGGGAGGAGGCTGAGAGGGCAATGATAGCTGAGAGGGCAATGATGAGCAGACATAGTGTGAGAATGTGATATACCTCTAGTGTATACCTCTAGAGTGTATACCTCTAGAGGGGCGGCAGGTGGCTTAGTGGTTAAGAGCGTTGTGCCAGTAACCGAAAGGTCGCTGGTTCTAATCCCCAAGCCGACTAGGTGAAAAATATGTTGATGTGCCCTTGAGCAAGGCACTTAACCCTAATTGCTCTTGTAAGTCGCCCTGGATAAGAGCGTCTGCTAAAATGTGAAATGTAGATCACTGGGGCATGTCTGACTACCTAGGAAACCTTGTATCTCACACAGCGCTGTTGAAGGCTTTCGACACTGTTGACCATTCATTACTTATTAGTCTGAAATTGGCCTGGGTCAGGCAGCCTGCAACTAGTTTAAAAATGACCTGTCAGACAGGACACAATGTGTTTCTTCTGATGGTGTTAAGTCAGGTTTTCTTAATATTACTAAAGGTGTCCCACAGGGGTTGATTTTGGGCCCTGTACTTTTTACTGTCTATGTAAGAAATATTGGTTTGTCTGTAGGAAATTGTAACCTCGACTTGTATGCGGACGATACTGCTGTGTATTCTGTTGCCCCTTCTGTTGACAACCCTGCTGAAGAAAACAGCATAGACCAGCATAGGCTGGTGACCAGCCTTCATTGTGTTTTCGCTGGTGACCAGCCTTTGTTGTGTTTTCACTGGTGATCAGCCTTCACTGTGTTTTTGCTGGTGACCAGCCTTCGTTGTGGTTTTGCTGGTGACCAGCCTTCGTTGTGGTTTTGCTGGTGACCAGACTTCGTTGTGTTAGGTCACCAGCGTACCAGAATATGTAGGTTGTCCAATCAAAAAGGCATGTTTTGACCAATGTTAATTGTGCAGACAATCCTATAAGAAAACCAATGGTCCAAACCTCATGTCTCTATCATAATCCGTTCAAAATGTATTACCCTTGTAGGATGGCCAGAATTAGGGTGACTAAATCAATGGAGGCCAGAGAAAAAAACAGTTTTCCAAATGCAGAAAAATTGCATCGTGTCAGCTAGGCTGGATCCAGGCTCTGTCGCAGCCGGCCGCGACCGGGAGACTCATGGGCGGCGCACAATTGGCCCAGCGTCATCCAGGGTAGGGGAGGGAATGGCCGGCAGGGATGTAGCTTAGTTGATAAAGCATGGCGTTTGCAACACCAGGGTTGTGGGTTCGATTCCCACGGGGGGCCAGTATAAAAAAAATATATATATATGTATTCACTAACTGTAAGTCGCTCTGGATAAGAGCGTCTGCTAAATGACGTAAATGTAAATGTAAATGTAATTCTGGGCTACTGGCTACCTGACAGGTTTACTTTCCCGTTGAACTCGTCATCTTTCTTCTCAAATCCGCAGGACATAAAACAATATAGTGGTAAGATGGATATCGATTTTGAGACATGAAATGTAGTATTTTCATATTTTGGATATACTCTTTTCATATTCATTTGAAATTCCTGTTCTTTTTGAAGATTTCTCACAAAAACAAGCTGTGAAATGTCAGTGGTGCACTGAGCCTATACAAAGCTTTTTTTTATTTGAAAAGCCTTTACATTTAATTCAGCCTGTGTCATGCTAATTTAGCTTTTTGCGACTCGCGGAAAGAACTTTGAAGACGATGACCACAAAATGTAAAATCCTTGAAAGTTATTATGAGAAACCTGCACCTGTCACACCCTGATCTGTTTCACCTCTCTTTGTGCTTGTCTCCACCCCCCACCAGGTGTCTCCCATCTACCCTCATTATCCCCTGTATATTTATACCTGTGTTTTCTGTTTGTCTGTTGCCAGTTCGTCTTGTCCCGTGAAGTCCTACCAGTGTGCTCTTGCTTGTTTTTCTTAGTCTTCCCAGTTCTGACCTTTCTGCCTGTCCAGACCCTGATCCTGCCCGCCGTCCTGTACCTACCTGACTCTGATTTGGATTACGACCAGTTGCCTGTCGACCTACCGATTGCCTGCCGTCCTGTACCTACCTGACTCTGATTTGGGTTACGACCAGTTGCCTGTTGACCTACCGATTGCCTGCCGTCCTGTACCTACCTGACTCTGATTTGGATTACGACCCTTTGCCTGCCTTGACTTACCTTTTGCCTGCCCCTTGAACTATAATAAACTCTGAGACTCGTAGTATCTGCCTCCTGTGTCTGCATCTGGATCTTAGCCTTATGCTCTCATAGCCTTTCACATGCCTTTTCCAAACTCCAGGCATGCTGTCATGTGCCTTTTTCTCAGGAGTGGCTTCCGTCTGGCCACTCTCCCATAAAGCCCAGATTGGTGAAGTGCCGTAGAGACTGTTGTCCTTCTGGCAGGTTCTACCATTTCAGCCTAGGAACTCTGTGGTTTTGTCAGAGTGGTCATTGCTCACATAATAAGTTGCATGGACACTCCTTTCACATGCCTTTTTGCAAACTCTAGGCCTGCTGTCGTGTGCCTTTTTTTCAGGAGTGGCTTCCATCTGGCCACTCTCCCATAAAGCCCAGATTGGTGAAGTGCCGTAGAGACTGTTGTCCTTATGGCAGGTTCTGCCATTTCAGCCTAGGAACTCTGTAGCTCTGTCAGAGTAGTCATTGCTCACATAATACGTTGCATGGACTCACTCTGTGTGCAATAATAGTGTTTAACATCATTTTTGAATGACTACCACATCTCTGTACCCCACACATACAATTAACTGTAAGGTCCCTCTGTTGAGCAGTGAAATTCAAACACAGATTCATCCACAAACACCAGGGAGATTTTCCAACACCTCACAAAGAAGGGCACCTATTGGTAAATGGGCAAAAAAAAAGCAGACATTTAATATCTCTTGACCAAGTTATTAATTACACTTTGGATGGTGTATCGATACCCCTAGTCACTACAAAGATAAAGGCGTCCCTCCTAACTCAGTTGCCGGAAAGGAAGGAAACTGCTCAGGGATTTCACGATGAGGATCAACAGCATTGTTGTTACTCCACAATACTAACCTAAATGACAGAGTGAAAAGAAGGAAGCCTGTACAGAATACAAATATTCCAACGCATATATCCAGTTTGCAATAAGGCACTAAAGTAAAACTCATATTTTCAAGCATGGTGGTGGCTGAGTCATGTTATGGGTATGCTTTTCATTGGCAAGGACTAGGGAGTTCATTTTTTGGGATAAAAATAAATGGAATAGAGCTAAGCACAGGCAACATCCTAGAGGAAAACCTGGTTCAGTCTGATTTCCAACAGACACTGTGTCACATCTCCTCCCTTTGCTCACCTCCGGCGCTCTGATTCGCCGGTCTACTGAGCCACCGGTCTGAGCGCACACCACTTCGGCAACACCGGAATGGAAACCCAACACACCCTAATCACCTCCAGCGCACCTGCACCTCATCATCTCATCACCACCCATATTTAGCCCTGGACTGTTGTGTATGATGTTGTGTGTAATTGTTAAGCTTTGTGTCGTTTACACTATCGTTGTTATTTCTGTTGATCATTGTTAAGTAAACCTTGACCTTGTTAATTCCTGCGTCTGCGTCCTGCCTCTTCGTATACTCAGTACTAGTCACACACTGGGAGACAAATTCACCTTTCAGCAGGACAATAACCAAATATACACTGGAGTTGCCAAATATACACTGGAGTTGCTTACCAAGATGACATTGAATATTCCTGAGTTGCCTAGTTATAGTTTTGACTTAATAATCGGCTTGAAAATCTATGGTAAGACTTGAAAATGGCTGACTAGCTATGATCAATAACCAATTTGACAGAGCTTGAAGAATTACAAAAATAATAATGTGCAAATATTTTACAATCCAGCTGTGCAAAGCTCTTAGAGACTTACCCAGAAATACTCACAGCTATAACCGCTGCCAAATGTGATTCTAACGTGTATTGACTCAGGGGTGTGAATACCTATTTCAATTAGTATTACATATGTTTTTTTTCTTCTTCTAAAAACATGTTTTCACTTTGTCATTGTGGAGATGGATGAGAAAAAAATGATTTAATCAATTTTGAATTCAGGCTGTAACAATGAAATTTGGAATAAGTCAAGGTGCATGAATGCTTTCTGAAGACACTGTATATACAGTAAATCATTAGGCTGTATGTATTGTTTGATATAGGCCTATTGTAAATGTATTATTGTCGTGTCACCATCTTCATTGCAAAAATAAATACAAATACACACTTAGCTTTAAGCTGCAAATTCATTTGACAGAGGTAATAAACTGCCCATTGATCAGCACAACAATTGATAAAACAGGACCATGTTTGCAACACAAGTGTTTCTGAGCTTATGTCAATATTACACAGGTAAGCTAACGGTTACAGAAATCAGGAATGCAGACAGGCTCTATAGACCTCTATACAGTGGGGAGAACAAGTATTTGATACACTGCCGATTTTGCAGGTTTTCCTACTTACAAAGCATGTAGAGGTCTGTCATTTTTATCATAGGTACACTTCAACTGTGAGAGACGGAATCTAAAACAAAAATCCAGAAAATCACATTTTATGATTTTTAAGTAATTAATTTGCATTTTATTGCATGACATAAGTATTTGATCACCTACCAACCAGTAAGAATTCCGTCTCTCACATACCTGTTAGTTTTTCTTTAAGAAGCCCTCCTGTTCTCCACTCATTACCTGTATTAACTGCACCTGTTTGAACTCGTTACCTGTATAAAAGACACCTGTCCACACACTCAATCAAACAGACTCCAACCTCTCCACAATGGCCAAGACCAGAGAGCTGTGTAAGGACATCAGGGATAAAATTGTAGACCTGCACAAGGCTGGGATGGGCTACAGGACAATAGGTAAGCAGCTTGGTGAGAAGGCAACAACCGTTGGCGCAATTATTAGAAAATGGAAGAAGTTCAAGATGACGGTCAATCACCCTCGGTCTGGGGCTCCATGCAAGATCTCACTTCGTGGGGCATCAATGATCATGAGGAAGGTGAGGGATCTGCCCAGAACTACACGGCAGGACCTGGTCAATGACCTGAAGAGAGCTGGGACCACAGTCTCAAAGAAAACCATTAGTAACACACTACGCCGTCATGGATAAAAATCCTGCAGCGCACGCAAGGTCCCCCTGCACTGTATTGAGGGGAGGATGGATGGGGCCATGTTTCGCGAGATCTTGGCCAACAACCTCCTTCCCTCAGTAAGAGCATTGAAGATGGGTCGTGTCTGGGTCTTCCAGCATGACAACGACCCGAAACACACAGCCAGGGCAACTAAGGAGTGGCTCCGTAAGAAGCACCTCAAGGTCCTGGAGTGGCCTAGCCAGTCTTCAGACCTGAACCCAATAGAAAATCTTTGGAGGGAGCTGAAAGTCCGTATTGCCCAGCGACAGCCCCGAAACCTGAAGGATCTGGAGAAGGTCTGTATGGAGGAGTGGGCCAAAATCCCTGCTGCAGTGTGTGCAAATCTGGTCAAGACCTACAGGAAACGTATGATCTCTGTAATTGCAAACAAAGGTTTCTGTACCAAATATTAAGTTCTGCTTTTCTGATGTATCAAATACTTATGTCATGCAATAAAATGCAAATTATTTACTTAAAAATCATACAATGTGATTTTCTGGATTTTTGTTTTAGATTCCGTCTCTCACAGTTGAAGTGTACCTATGATAAAAATTACAGACCTCTACATGCTTTGTAAGTAGGAAAACCTGCAAAATCGGCAGTGTATCAAATACTTGTTCTCCCCACTGTATATGAGTGACTGTGTCCAACACACCACCACATGGTGTTATGTTGGGCACCTACTGACCAAAAAAGGATTTAATTAAATATATATTATTTCTCAATGATACAGTGAGGGAAAAAAGTATTTGATCCCCTGCTGATTTTGTACGTTTGCCCACTGACAAAGAAACGATCAGTCTATACTTTTAATGGTAGGTTTATTTGAACAGTGAGAGACAGAATAACAACAACAAAATCCAGAAAAACGCATGTCAAAAATGTTATAAATTGATTTGCATTTTAATGAGGGAAATAAGTATTTGACCCCCTCTCAATCAGAAAGATTTCTGGCTCCCAGGTGTCTTTTATACAGGTAACGAGCTGAGATTAGGAGCACACTCTTAAAGGGAGTGCTCCTAATCTCAGTTTGTTACCTGTATAAAAGACACCTGTCCATAGAAGCAATCAATCATTCAGATTCCAAACTCTCCACCATGGCCAAGACCAAAGAGCTCTCCAAGGATGTCAGGGACAAGATTGTAGACCTACACAAGGCTGGAATGGGCTACAAGACCATCGCCAAGCAGCTTAGTGAGGAGGTGACAACAGTTGGTGCGATTATTCGCAAATGGAAGAAACACAAAATAACTGTCAATCTCCCTCGGCCTGGGGCTCCATGCAAGGTCTCACCTCATGGAGTTGCAATGATCATGAGAACAGTGAGGGATCAGCCCAGAACTACACGGCAGGACCTGGTCAATGACCTGAAGAGAGCTGGGACCACAGTCTCAAAGAAAACCATTAGTAACACATTACGCGGTCATGGATTAAAATCCTGCAGCGCACGCAAGGTCCCCCTGCTCAAGCCAGAGCATGTCCAGGCCCGTCTGAAGTTTGCCAATGACCATCTGGATGATCCAGAGGAGGAATGGGAGAAGGTCATGTGGTCTGATGAGACAAAAATATAGCTTTTTGGTCTAAACTCCACTCGCCGTGTTTGGAGGAAGAAGAAGGATGAGTACAACCCCAAGAACACCATCCCAACCGTAAAGCATGGCGGTGGAAACATCATTCTTTGGGGATTTTTTTCTGCAAAGGCGACAGGACGACTGCACTGTATTGAGGGGAGGATGGATGGGGCCATGTTTCGCGAGATCTTTGCCAACAACCTCCTTCCCTCAGTAAGAGCATTGAAGATGGGTCGTGTCTGGGTCTTCCAGCATGACAACGACCCGAAACACAAAGCCCAGAACTACACGGAGGATCTTGTCAATGATCTCAAGGCAGCTGGGACCATAGTCACCAAGAAAACAATTGGTAACACACTACGCCGTGAAGGACTGAAATCCTGCAGCGCCCGCAAGGTCCCCCTGCTCAAGAAAGCACATATACAGGGCCGTCTGATGTTTGCCAATGAACATCTGAATGATTCAGAGGAGAACTCGGTGAAAGTGTTGTGGTCAGATGAGACCAAAATGGAGCTCTTTGTCATCAACTCAACTCGCCGTGTTTGGAGGAGGAGGAATGCTGCCTATGACCCCAAGAACACCATCCCCACCGTCAAACATGGAGGTGGAAAGATTATGCTTTGGGGGTGTTTTTCTGCTAAGGGGACAGGACAACTTCACCGCATCAAAGGGACGATGGACGGGGCCATGTACCGTCAAATCTTGGGTGAGAACCTCCTTCCCTCAGCCAGGGCATTGAAAATGGGTCGTGGATGGATATTCCAGCATGACAATGACCCAAAACACACGGCCAAGGCAACAAAGGAGTGCACATTAAGGTCTTGGAGTGGCCTAGCCAGTCTCCAGACCTTAATCCCATAGAAAATCTGTGGAGGGAGCTGAAGGTTCGAGTTGCCAAACGTCAGCCTCGAAACCCTAATGACTTGGAGAAGATCTGCAAAGAGGAGTGGGACAAAATCCCTCCTGAGATGTGTGAAAACCTGGTGGCCAACTACAAGAAACGTCTGACCTCTGTGATTGCCAACAAGGGTTTTGCCACCAAGTACTAAATCATGTTTTGCAGAGGGGTCAAATACTTATTTCCCTCATTAAAATGCAAATCAATTCATAACGTTTTTGACATGCGTTTTTCTGGATTTCTTTGTTGTTATTCTGTCTCTCACTGTTCAAATAAACCTAACATTAAAATTATAGACTGATCATGTCTTTGTCATTGGGCAAATGTACAAAATCAGCAGGGGATCAAATACTTTTTCCCTCACTGTATGCATTGCTAAATAAAACGTTTTAAGCAAATACAGGCAGGCACCACATTACTACAAGAAAAAACAGCTTGCTCAATCAAGCATGATGGTCTTTTAAGTATAAAAGCAAAGCTTGTTTTCATGTAATAAAAAAAGCTTTAA
The DNA here is from genome assembly GCF_020615455.1 of Coregonus clupeaformis. NCBI lineage: Eukaryota > Metazoa > Chordata > Actinopteri > Salmoniformes > Salmonidae > Coregonus > Coregonus clupeaformis. The sequence goes on along the minus strand of NC_059211.1, from coordinate 11,588,312 downwards.
AATGTAGTGGAATTGGATTAGTGTGGTGTGTGAAGAATCCAAAATGTTAATTAGTATGCAGTACAAATCACATTATTGTGGGAGCACCTCTAAGAGTATGAATTAGGCTGTTTGAGAAGGTTTGAATCCAAAGCAACCTGCATACATATTGTTTGAAGTAGTAGACCAACATACTGTAGCTACTGTAGTAGGTCAAAGCTGTGAGCTGGAAAACCTTGGTTTTTAGAGCATGTGTGGAATATGCATTGTGGGACTCATGTGAATTCACTTTCTTTTCAGCTTCAGACCAGTGCCTACTTCTCACTTAAAACATAGTTGTTTTATTTTTTTGTAATGCATTTGTACATTGGATGGTGCACACACTGATCGTGTTCCCGCTTATAAATATCTGGGTGTCTGGATTGATGAGAAACTATCTTTCAGAAAGAATATTGAAGTCTCGTAGATTGATACATTCCACTCTTTTTGTTTATAAAGCCCTCCTGCATAAACTTCCGCTGTTCCGTACTTCATTGTTAACTTACAGACGTACGATATACCAGAACCGGTCTCAGGGATGGCTAACTCTGGAGAGATCCCTTCGATCTCCACTGAGTTAGGTAAATCTGCTTTTACTATTGTTTTTTTGCACCTTACTTGTGGAATGATCTCCAATGCGTTCTAAAGTTGGATGAATTGGTGCCTCAATTCAAAAGACTGATTGAGGAACTGAAGAATACGTTGTTTTTTTTTGTGATTGTGTTTTGCTTTTTGTGTATTGATGTGAATATTGATGTGTAGTGTATATGTGACTCGTTTCAGGAAACTAGGTGTGTGTTGCACGTCACTACTTCACAGGAGAGGCATTGGAATGTAAACATTTATCTTTGATCAAAATGCGTTTTTTGGCAGAAATTCCTTCTGGAACATGTGAACTTTCATTGTTAAATTATGAGCCTAGTTGGTTTAGCCACGGACAAAGACAGGAACCTTCACACTAGCCATGATTGGCTGAGATAATGGATGGGCTGGACATGCCGAGAGTTTATTCGGATTGGCCTGCCATGTAGCTTGCTTCTGTCTATAACATGAGCTGGTCAGTATGTGTAGGTAATAATTTCTAACGCGGCTGTTTGTCACGCCCTGGCTCTAGGGACTCTTTTAAGTTGAGCCAGGGTGTGTAGAGTTTATGTTTTGTGCTCGTTGTGTCTAGTCTAGTTTTGTATATCTATGTTGGCCAGAGTGGTTCTCAATCAGAGGCAACGAGTATCAGCTGTTGCTGGTTGTCTCTGATTGGGAACCATATTTAGTCAGGTGGTTTTCCCACAGTGTTTGTGGGATCTTGTTCCGTGTTGGTTTGTGTTTTGCACCTGTGGACGTCACGTATCGATTTGTTGTTTTGTTCGTGTATCATTTAATAAATAAGTATGTTCACCTTCCACGCTGCGCCTTGGTCCTCTATATCCGACGATCGTGACACTGTTTTGAAAGATATCACGAAGAACTGCAACAGTGTTGCTAATGCTCTCCATTTTCTGGAGGACGATCGTGCCATGCTGACTCTCTGACTCTGAAAATGAATCAGACGATGAGGAAATCCCAGATTTAGGTAAAAACATTTTAATTGAACCAGACATTATAGAGTCTTCTGAAAAGGCGATCAACAACAGTGTTGTTGTCACGGAAGAGTTTGACTGAGTTTTGAAATCAGTGGAACGCCCGGTGGAAGCAGAGTAAGATAGCTAAGGAGATGGAGAAAATTCTGGCGTTTGATTGCAAATATGTGGAGGGAGTCAAAAAGAGAACACACAGAATGCTGTTGGTTATTTTTTGGTTATAATGGCTGCCGTTTTACGGGCTCCTAAACAACGGTGCTATTTTGTTAGTTTTTCCGCATTGTTTGTAACTTATTTTGTACATAATGTTGCTGCTACCGTCTCCTTAGTCCAAAAGAGCTTCTCGCACCAAGCCAGTGGTGCGCGTCGCCAGCCCGGCCCGGCCTGTTCTTGTACTCGCACCAAGCCAGTGGTGCGCGTCGCCAGCCCGGCCCGGCCTGTTCCTGCCCCTCGCACCAAGCCAGTGGTGCGTGTGTCCAGTCCGGAGTCAGAGCAGTCCGCTCCACCGGTGCCCAGTTCAGCTCCGGTCAGCTGCTCCACTCCGGAGCCAGAGCAATCCGCTTCACCGGGGTCCAGTCCAGCTCCGGTCAGCGGCTTCACTCCGGAGCCAGAGCAGTCCGCTCCACCGGTGCCTGATCCAGCTCCGGTCAGCTGCTCCACTCCGGAGCCAGAGCAGTCCGCTCCACCGGGGTCCAGTCCAACTCCGGTCAGCGGCTCGACTCCGGAGCCAGAGCAGTCCGCTCCACCGGTGCCTGATCCAGCTCCGGTCAGCTGCTCCACTCCGGAGCCAGAGCAGTCCACTCCACCGGGGTCCAGTCCAGCTCTGGTCAGCGGCTCCACTCCGGAGCCAGAGCAGTCCGCTCCACCGGGGTCAAGTCCAGATCCGGTCAGCGGCTCCAGTCCGGAGCCTGAGCAGTCCGCTCCACCGGTGCCCGGTCCAGCTCCGGTCAGCGGCTCCAGTCCAGACCCAGACGTCAGCCCCTCTCCAGGTTCGGGGTCTCCCACACCAGGGTCCAGACAGGGCTTGTTACTTCGTGGGAGGAAGGAGAGGGGAAGCAGCGCACCGAGGTCCAGACCAGACCAGGGGCGCAACAGGGAGGCGGAGAGTAAGTGGTCGTCACGCCCTGAGCCGGATCCGCCTCCGAGGCGGAATGCCCACCCGGCCCCTACCCTATGTTTATGTTGTGCAGTCGGAGTCCACACCTTTGGGGGGGGGTACTGTCACGCCCTGACTCTGGGGACTCGTATATGTTGAGTCAGGGTGTGTATGTTCTATGTTGTGTATTTCTATGTTGGTGTTCTATTATGTGTATTTCTATGTTGGCCGGTGTGGTTCCCAATTGGAGGCAGCTGTAGCTCGTTGTCTCTGATTGGGGACCATACTTAGGCAGCCTATTGGCACTAGTGGGTTGTGGGATCTTGTTCCGTGTCAGGTATGTTTGTTTTGTGTACCTTGGACTTCACATTTAGTTTGTTGTTTTGTCGTGTTGTTTATTAAGTTAAAATAAACATGCACGCATATCACGCTGCGCCTTGGTCCGTCCCGTCTGTAAACGAACGTGACAGAAATACAGGTGCTGGAGGTCGGGTGACTTGGAGAATTCGTCGGCAAGTGGGTAAACCGCCACTACCATCTGTCCTATTGGGCAATGTGCAATCATTGGAAAATAAACTTGATGAACTACGATCAAGACTATCCTACCAACGGGACATTAAAAACGGTAATATCTTATGTTTCACCGAGTCGTGGCTGAACGACAACACAAATAATATAGAGCTGGGTTTTCAGTGCATCGGCAGGACAGAGCAGCTACATCTGGTAAGACGAGGGGCAGGGGTGTGTGTTTATTTGTCAACAACAGCTGGTGCGCGATGTCTAATATTAAGGAAGTCTTGAGGTATTGCTCGCCTGAGGTAGAGCACCTCATGATAAGCTGTAGACCACACTATCTACCAAGAGAGTTCTCATCTATATTATTCGTAGTCGTCTATTTACCACCACAAACCTCTTACTGACCGAATCTATAATACCTACATGTTTCAAGCAGAACACCATAGTCGCTGTGCCCAAGAAAGTGAAGGTAATCTGCCTAAATGACTACCGCCCCGTAGCACTCACGTCGGTAGCCATGAAGTGCTTTGAAAGGCTGGTCATGGCTCACGTCAACACCATCATCCCGGAAACCCTAGACCCACTCCAATTTGTATACCGCCCCAACAAATCCACAGATGACGCAATCTCAATCGCTCTCCATACTGCCCTTTCCCACCTGGACAAAAGGAACACCTACGTGAGAATGCTGTTCATTGACTACAGCTCAGCGTTCAACACCAGAGTGCCCACAAAGCTCAAAGCTAAGCTAAGGACCCTGGGACTAAACACCTCCCTCTGCAACTGGATCCTGGACTTCCTGATGGACACCCCAGGTAGAAAAGGGTAGGCAACAACACATCTGCCACATTGATCTTCAAAACTGGGGCCCCTCAGGGGTGTGTGCTTAGTCCCCTCCTGTACTCCCTGTTCACCCACGACTGCGTGGCCAAGCACAACTCCAACACCATCATTAAGTTTGCTGACGACACAACAGTGGTAGGCCTGATCACCGACAACGATGACACAGCCTATAGGGAGGATGTCAGAGACCTGGCAGTGGGTGCCAGGACAACAACCTCTCCCTCAATATGAGCAAGACAAAGGAGCTGATCGTGGACTAAAGGAAAAGGAGGGCCGAACAGGCCCCCATTAACATCGACAGGGCTGTAGTGGAGCGGGTTGAGAGTTTCAAATTCCTTGGTGTCCACATCACCAACGAACTATCATGGTCCAAACACACCAAGACAGTCATGAAGAGAGCACGACAACACCTTTTCCCCCTCAGGGGATGGCCCAGTACATCACTGGGGCCAAGCTTCCTGCCCTCTAGGACCTATATACTAGGCGGTGTCAGAGGAAGGTCCAAAAAGTCATTGTAGTCACATTATCATATTGAGCAACAACTGTCCCGATTTCCGGACACCCATCCAGTAGAGGTTA